>NC_092098.1:54635779-54723279 GCF_045679555.1 Salvelinus alpinus
GTTGTCACGATCGTGTGGAGGAGAGACGGACCAAAACGCAGCATGAGGAAAATAAGCCATCTTCTTTTTATTATTGAAGAAGGCAAAACGAAACAAAAACACTTACAAACTACCAAAACAACAAACGATCGTGAAGCTAAATAACGTAGTGCACACACACAGGCTACAAACGTTGTACATAGACAATTCCCCACAACAAACTAAAGCCTATGGCTACCCTAAATATGGCTCCCAATCAGAGACAACAGAAACCAGCTGTCTCTAATTGGGAACCCATTCAGGCAACCATAGACTTTCCTAGACAACTACACCCAACATAGACACAGCTAGACAACTATACTAAACATAAACCCAACTACTCTAAATAAACCCCCTAAACCTTACAATCACCCTGGACACTACAAAAACCCACATAAATACCCATGTCACACCCTGACCTAACTAAAATAATAAAGTAAACAAAGAATACTAAGGCCAGGGCGTGACATAGCCCCCCCCTTAAGGTGCGAACTCCGGGCGCACCAGCACAAAGTCTAGGGGAGGGTCTGGGTGGGCATCTGACCACGGTGGTGGCTCAGGCTCAGGGCGAGGTCCCCACCCCACCATAGTCAATCCCCGCTTCTTTATCCCCCTCACAATGCCCACCCTCCAAATAACCCCACCTAAATTAAGGGGCATCATCAGGATAAGGAGCAGCACCGGAATGAGGGGCAACACCGGAATGAGGGGCAACACCAGAATGAGGGGCAACACCAGAATGAGGGGCAACACCAGAATGAGGGACAACACCAGAATGACTGGCGGATCCTGGCTGGCTGGCTCTGGACGCTCTTGGCTGGTTGACGGCTCTGGACGGTCATGGCTGGCTGACGGCTCTGGACGGTCATGGCTCGCTGACGGCTCTGGACGGTCATGGCTCGCTGACGGCTCTGGACGGTCATGGCTCGCTGACGGCTCTGGACGGTCATGGCTCGCTGACGGCTCTGGACGGTCATGGCTGGCTGAAGGCTCTGGCTGATCCGGTCTGGCGGAAGGCTCTGGCTGATCCGGTCTGGCGGAAGGCTCTGGCTGATCCGGTCTGGCGGAAGGCTCTGGCTGATCCGGTCTGGCGGAAGGCTCTGGCTGATCCGGTCTGGCGGAAGGCTCTAGCGGCTCCTGTCTGGCGGACGGCTCTAGCGGCTCCTGTCTGGCGGACGGCTCTGTAGGCTCATGGCAGACGGGCGGCTTTGCAGGCTCATGGCAGACGGGCGGCTTTGCAGGCTCATGGCAGACGGACAGTTCAGACGGCGTATGGCAGACGGGCAGTTCAGGCGCCGCTGGGCAGACGGGCAGTTCAGGCGCCGCTGGGCAGACGGGCAGTTCAGGCGCCGCTGGGCAGACGGGCAGTTCAGGCGCCGCTGGGCAGACGGCAGACTCTGGCCGGCTGAGACGCACTATAGGCCTGGTGCGTGGTACCGGAACTGGAGGTACCGGGCTAAGGACACGCACCTTCAGGCTAGTGCGGGGAACAACAACAGGGCACACTGGACTCTCGTGGCGCACTCTAGGCCTGGTGCGTGGTACCGGAACTGGAGGTACCGGGCTGAGGGCACGCACCTCAGGGCGAGTGCGGGGAGAAGGAACAGTGCGTACAGGGCTCTGGAGACGCACAGGAGGCTTGGTGCGTGGTGCCGGAACTGGAGGCACTGGGCTGGAGACACGCACCATAGGGAGAGTGCGTGGAGGAGGAACAGGGCTCTGAAAACGCACTGGAAGCCTGGTGCGTGGTGTAGGCACTGGTGGTACTAGGCTGGGGCGGGGAGGTGGCGCCGGAAATACCGGACCGTGCAGGCGTACTGGCTCCCTTGAGCACCGAGCCTGCCCAACCTTACCTGGTTGAATGCTCCCCGTCGCCCGACCAGTGCGGGGAGGTGGAATAACCCGCACCGGTCTATGTAGGCGAACCGGGGACACCATGCGTAAGGCTGGTGCCATGTAAGCCGGCCCAAGAAGACGTACTGGTGGCCAGATATGTAGGGCCGGCTTCATGACATTTGGCTCAATGCCCAATCTAGCCCTACCAGTGCGGGGAGGTGGAATAACCCGCACTGGGCTATGCACCCGTACAGGAGACACCGTGCGCTCTACTGCATAACACGGCGTCTGCCCGTACTACCGCTCTCCACGGTTAGCCTGGGAAGTGGGCGCAGGTCTCCTACCTGCCCTTGGCCCACTACCTCTTAGCCCCCCCCAAGAAATTTTTGGGTAGTACTCACGGGCTTCTCAGGCTTCCAGCCACGTCTCCTTGCTGCCTCCTCATATCTCCGCCTCTCTGCCTTCGCTGCCTCCAGCTCAGCTTTGGGGCGGTTATATTCTCCTGGTATTTCCCGGTCCAGAATTTCCTCCCAATTCCAATAGTCCAGTGTAGGTGGGTCCTGTTGTTGTTGCACACGCTGCTTGATCCGATGATGGTGGGGAATTCTGTCACGATCGTGTGGAGGAGAGACGGACCAAAACGCAGCATGAGGAAAATAAGCCATCTTCTTTTTATTATTGAAGAAGGCAAAACGAAACAAAAACACTTACAAACTACCAAAACAACAAACGATCGTGAAGCTAAATAACGTAGTGCACACACACAGGCTACAAACGTTGTACATAGACAATTCCCCACAACAAACTAAAGCCTATGGCTACCCTAAATATGGCTCCCAATCAGAGACAACAGAAACCAGCTGTCTCTAATTGGGAACCCATTCAGGCAACCATAGACTTTCCTAGACAACTACACCCAACATAGACACAGCTAGACAACTATACTAAACATAAACCCAACTACTCTAAATAAACCCCCTAAACCTTACAATCACCCTGGACACTACAAAAACCCACATAAATACCCATGTCACACCCTGACCTAACTAAAATAATAAAGAAAACAAAGAATACTAAGGCCAGGGCGTGACACATGTGTTCTGTCCACTATTTAACCAGCGCTGGGTTACCTAATAACCCAGCATGTGTTCTGTCCACTATTTAACCAGCGCTGGGTTACCTAATAACCCAGCATGTGTTCTGTCCACTATTTAACCAGCGCTGGGTTACCTAATAACCCAGCATGTGTTCTGTCCACTATTTAACCAGCGCTGGGTTACCTAATAACCCAGCATGTGTTCTGTCCACTATTTAACCAGCGCTGGGTTACCTAATAACCCAGCATGTGTTCTGTCCACTATTTAACCAGCGCTGGGTTACCTAATAACCCAGCATGTGTTCTGTCCACTATTTAACCAGCGCTGGGTTACCTAATAACCCAGCATGTGTTCTGTCCACTATTTAACCAGCGCTGGGTTACCTAATAACCCAGCATGTGTTCTGTCCACTATTTAACCAGCGCTGGGTTACCTAATAACCCAGCATGTGTTCTGTCCACTATTTAACCAGCGCTGGGTTACCTAATAACCCAGCATGTGTTCTGTCCACTATTTAACCAGCGCTGGGTTACCTAATAACCCAGCATGTGTTCTGTCCACTATTTAACCAGCGCTGGGTTACCTAATAACCCAGCATGTGTTCTGTCCACTATTTAACCAGCGCTGGGTTACCTAATAACCCAGCATGTGTTCTGTCCACTATTTAACCAGCGCTGGGTTACCTAATAACCCAGCATGTGTTCTGTCCACTATTTAACCAGCGCTGGGTTACCTAATAACCCAGCATGTGTTCTGTCCACTATTTAACCAGCGCTGGGTTATCTAATAACCCAGCATGTGTTCTGTCCACTATTTAACCAGCGCCGGGTTACCTAATAACCAACATTGTGTTGTTTTTAACCATCATATTTTGCAGTGTTATAATATTACAGCCATAGAAATATCATCTCAGTTTAGTTAATTACAGCAACCTAATGTAATGTTACTAATTATGCTTTTACCTCTCTCTCTCTCTGCCCCTCTCCCCACTCCCCCCTTTGTCTCCCCCCTCGCTCTGCCCCCCTTCCCCTTCTCCCCACGCCCCCCTTCGTCTCCCCCCTCTCTCTACCCCCCTTCCCCCTCTCCCCACTCCCCCCTCTCTCTACCCCCTCGCTCTCCACGTCTCTCTGCTCCTCTCTCCCCACTCCGTCCTCCGTCCCCCCCTCTCCCCACTCCCCCCTCCGTCTCCCCCCTCTCTCTGCCTCTCCCCCTCTCTCTGCATCTCCCCACTCCCCCCTCCGTCTCCCCTCTCTCCCCACTCCCCCCTCTGCCCCCCCCCCCCCCCCCCCACCCAGTTGATGGAGACCCAGATCCAGACATGTGGTCAGACTCCATCCCAGCTGCTGATCGAGCCCCACCCCCCTCGCTCCTCCGCCATGCACCTGGTGAGAACCCCCACACACACACACAGAGCCGGATTAAGACATCGTTTGCTTTCCAAACTGTACGTTTTCCCCGCGATTGAATTTTGCAACCGACCATGGAAACATAGTCCATAGATGGCCGTTCCCATTAAAGTCAGGACTGGCATCCATTGCCAGTGTACCCATGAGTTTAACAGTCTAATTGGCAGGGTAAGAGATTCCAAAACCCTTATATGGATTATATAGTCACAATGTAACAATCTGTATATTTGACATGCATGCTGTCTTGCAGCCTTCCCTTCTGTAGGCAACCGGTAACTACCGAAATAAAGGAAACACCTGAGTAAATGAGGGATATAAATGTTACGTTTACGGTGCATGGTTTAGGTCCACTAGTAGAATCTATGCCAAGAAACTTTGAAGCTGTTCTGGCAGCTCGTGGTGACCCAACACCCTTTTAAGACACTATATTGGTATGCCAAAAGGCATGTGGGAGACTCCCCAAACATATGGAAGAATGTACTCTGGTCAGATGATAGTAAAATTGAGCTTTTTTGGACATCAAGGAAAACGCTGTCTTGCGCAAATCCAACACCTCTCATCACCCTGAAAACACCATCCCCACAGTGAAGCAAGGTGGTGGCAGCATCATGCTGTGGGATGTTTTTCATCGGCAGGGACTGGGAAACTGGTCAGAATTGAAGGAATGATGGATGGCGCTAAATACAGGGAAATTCTTGAGGGAAACCTGTTTCAGTCTTCCAGACATTTGAGACTGAGATGGAGGTTCACCTTCCATCAGGACAATGGCCCTAAGTATACTGCTAAAGCCATACTTGAGTGGTTTAAGGGGAAACATTTAAATGTCTTGGAATGGCTGAGTCAAAGCCCAGACCTCAATCCAATTGAGAATCTGTAGTATGATTTAAAGATTGCTGTACACCAACCAATGCCTGCCCATCCACCCAATACCTGCCCAACTAACCAATACCTGCCCAACCAATCAATACCTGCCCAACCAATCAATACCTGCCCAACCAACCAATACCAACCAATACCTACCCAACCAACCAATACCTACCCAACCAATTGAAACTAACCAATCAATACCAACCCTTAAGTTAGCAGAATTCCATAAAATGTCCCTACAGTTCCTTTTATTTTTCAGAAATTCTCAGAAATCCTGAATAAGCAGATAATAACCAGAGATTGTTGGGAAAGTTATTTTAGAACCTACCAACCCTCCTTTCTTCTGGGTCTGAAGTCACCCTCTGTTCCTCAGTGTGTGTTCCTGCTTCTATCCTGTTCTCCCTCACTAATATACCTCTTCCCATTCCCCTTCCCATCCCTCTTCCCATTCCTCTTCCCATCCTTCTTCTCATTCCTCTTCCCATTCCTCTTTCCTTCACTTTCTCCCATACCTCTACCCCATTTTTCTCTCCTAATCCCTCTCTCCTCATCCCTCTCTCCTCCTCCCTCCTCCTCCTCCATCTCCCCTCCTCCCTCTCTCCTAATCCCTCTCTCCTCCTCCCTCTCTCCTAATCCCTCTCTCCTAATCCCTCTCTCCTCCTCCCTCTCTCCTAATCCCTCTCTTCTTCCCTTTCCTCC
This sequence comes from Salvelinus alpinus, assembly GCF_045679555.1. NCBI lineage: Eukaryota > Metazoa > Chordata > Actinopteri > Salmoniformes > Salmonidae > Salvelinus > Salvelinus alpinus. The sequence goes on from NC_092098.1 coordinate 54,641,703, forward strand.
TCCTTCTCTCCTCCTCCCTCTCTCCTCATCCCTCTCTCCTCATCCCTCTCCCCTCCTTCCTCTCTTCTCCCCTCCTCCCTCTCTCCTCATCCCTCTCTCCTCATCCCTCTCCCCTCCTTCCTCTCCTATCCCCTCCTCCCTCTCTCCTCACCCCTTTCTCCTCATCCCTCTCCCCTCCTTCCTCTCCTCTCCCCTCCTCCCTCTCTCCTCATCCCTCTCTTCTCATCCCTCTCCTCTCCCCTCCTCCCTCTCTCCTCATCCCTCTCCCCTCCTCCCTCTCCTCTCCCCTTCTCCCTCTCTCCTCATCCCTCTCTCCTCATCCCTCTCCCCTCCTTCCTCTCCCCTCCTCCCTCTCTCCTCACCCCTTTCTCCTCATCCCTCTCTCCTCATCCCTCTCCCCTCCTTCCTCTCCTCTCCCCTCCTCCCTCTCTCCTCATCCCTCTCTCCTCATCCCTCTCCCTCCTTCCTCTCCTCTCCCCTCCTCCCTCTCTCCTCACCCCTTTCTCCTCATCCCTCTCTCCTCATCCCTCTCTCCTCCTCCATCTCCCCTCCTCCCTCTCACCTCCTCCCTCTCTCCTCCTCCCTCTCTCCTCCTCCCTCTCTCCTCTTCCCTCCTCTTCCCGCTCTTCTCCTCCTCTCTCCCTTCTCCCCCCCCCTCTCGCTCTCTCCCCCCTCTCTCTCTCTCTCTTCTGTCTCATCAGTGTTTTCTTCCTCAGAGTCCTCTGATGTTTAAGGACCAGATGCAGCAGGATGTGATCATGGTGCTGAAGTTTCCCTCCAACTCCCCTGTGACCCATGTAGCAGCCAACACCCTGCCCCACCTCTCTGTCCCTGCCGCTGTCACCGTCACCTGCAGCAGGCTGTTCGCTGTCAACCGCTGGCACAACACCGTCGGTGAGTAGGAGTGGGGGGGGGGGGGGGAGAGAGAGAGAGAGAGAGAGAGAGAGAGAGAGAGAGAGAGAGAGAGAGAGAGGTGTAACCATGCATTATGTGTTCTCAGGTCTCCGTGGGGCTCCGGGTTACTCCCTAGAACAGGCTCATCACCTGCCCATTGAGATGGACCCTCTCATAGGTCAGAACACATCATCTGCCTTGGTCATGTGATCCCCTGGTGGTCACACGTTATTTTACCCAATTAGAGTCCATAGGTTGTTATGCATCAGATCATAGACCATTATAGTTTCTATTAGCATCAGATTAGCATCAGATCATATGCCATTATAGTTTCTATTAGCATCAGATTAGCATCAGATCATATACCATTATAGTTTCTATTAGCATCAGATTAGCATCAGATCATATACCATTATAGTTTCTATTAGCATCAGATTAGCATCAGATCATATACCATTATAGTTTCTATTAGCATCAGATTAGCATCAGATCATATTCCATTATAGTTTCTATTAGCATCAGATTAGCATCAGATCATATACCATTATAGTTTCTATTAGCATCAGATTAGCATCAGATCATATTCCATTATAGTTTCTATTAGCATCAGATTAGCATCAGATCATATACCATTATAGTTTCTATTAGCATCAGATTAGCATCAGATCATATACCATTATAGTTTCTATTAGCATCAGATTAGCATCAGATCATATACCATTATAGTTTCTATTAGCATCAGATTAGCATCAGATCATATTCCATTATAGTTTCTATTAGCATCAGATTAGCATCAGATCATATACCATTATAGTTTCTATTAGCATCAGATTAGCATCAGATCATATACCATTATAGTTTCTATTAGCATCAGATTAGCATCAGATCATAGACCATTATAGTTTCTATTAGCATCAGATTAGCATCAGATCATATACCATTATAGTTTCTATTAGCATCAGATTAGCATCAGATCATATACCATTATAGTTTCTATTAGCATCAGATTAGCATCAGATCATATACCATTATAGTTTCTATTAGCATCAGATTAGCATCAGATCATATACCATTATAGTTTCTATTAGCATCAGATTAGCATCAGATCATATACCATTATAGTTTCTATTAGCATCAGATTAGCATCAGATCATATACCATTATAGTTTCTATTAGCATCAGATTAGCATCAGATCATCTACCATTATAGTTTCTATTAGCATTGTTATTTTGTGTGTGTGTGTGTGTGTGTGTGTGTGTGTGTGTGTGTGTGTGTGTGTGTGTGTGTGTGTGTGTGTGTGTGTGTGTGTGTGTGTGTGTGTGTGTGTGTGTGTGTGTGTGTGTGTGTGTGTAGCCAACAACTCAGGTGTGAGTAAGCGTCAGATCACAGACCTGGTGGACCAGAGCATCCAGATCAACACACACTGCTTCGTGGTTACCGCCGACAACCGCTACATCCTGGTCTGTGGCTTCTGGGACAAGAGCTTCAGGGTCTACTCTACCGAGACAGGTACCCGCCACAGTACTACTGTAGTACTACTATACTATACTATACTATCTATACTGGGACAAGAGCTTCATAGTCTCCTCTACCGAGACAGGTACCTGCCACAGTACTACTATAGTACTACTATACTATACACTATCTATACTGGGACAAGAGCTTCAGGGTCTACTCTACCGAGACAGGTACCTGCCACAGTACTACTATAGTACTATACTATATACTATCTATACTGGGACAATAGCATCAGAGTCTACTCTACCGAGACAGGTACCTGCCACAGTACTACTATACTATACTGTATACTATCTATACTGGGACAATAGCATCAGAGTCTACTCTACCGAGACAGGTACCTGCCACAGTACTACTATAGTACTATACTATATACTATCTATACTGGGACAAGAGCTTCAGGGTCTACTCTACCGAGACAGGTACCTGCCACAGTACTACTATAGTACTACTATACTATACTGTATACTATCTATACTGGGACAAGAGCTTCAGTCTACTCTACCGAGACAGGTACCTGCCACAGTACTACTATAGTACTACTATACTATACACTATCTATACTGGGGCAAGAGCTTCAGGGTCTACTCTACCGAGACAGGTACCTGCCACAGTACTACTATAGTACTACTATACTATACACTATCTATACTGGGGCAAGAGCTTCAGGGTCTACTCTACCGAGACAGGTACCTGCCACAGTACTACTTTAGTACTACTATACTATACTGTATACTATCTATACTGGGACAAGAGCTTCAGGGTCTACTCTACCGAGACAGGTACCTGCCACAGTACTACTATACTATATACTATCTATACTGGAACAATAGCTTCAGAGTCTACTCTACCGAGACAGGTACCTGCCACAGTACTACTATAGTACTACTATACTACTATACTATACACTATCTATACTGGGACAAGAGCTTCAGAGTCTACTCTACCGAGACAGGTACCTGCCACAGTACTACTATAGTACTACTATACTACTATACTATACACTATCTATACTGGGACAAGAGCTTCAGAGTCTACTCTACCGAGACAGGTACCTGCCACAGTACTACTATAGTACTACTATACTATACACTATCTATACTGGGGCAAGAGCTTCAGGGTCTACTCTACCGAGACAGGTACCTGCCACAGTACTACTATAGTACTACTATACTATACTATATACTATCTATACTGGGACAAGAGCTTCAGAGTCTACTCTACTGAGACAGGTACCTGTCACAGTACTACTATAATACTACTATACTATACTACTATACTATACTGTACTGTATAATAGTACTACTAATGCTCCTACATTATTCCTCAATGCGTCTACATTATTCCTCAATGCGTCTACATTATTCCTCAATACGTCTACATTATTCCTCAATACCGCTACATTATTCCTCAATACCGCTACATTATTCCTCAATACGTCTACATTATTCCTCAATACGTCTACATTATTCCTCAATACGTCTACATTATTCCTCAATACGTCTACATTATTCCTCAATACGTCTACATTATTCCTCAATGCGTCTACATTATTCCTCAATGCGTCTACATTATTCCTCAATACCGCTACATTATTCCTCAATACGTCTACATTATTCCTCAATATGTCTACATTATTCCTCAATACGTCTACATTATTCCTCAATACGTCTACATCATTCCTCAATGCGTCTACATTATTCCTCAATGCGTCTACATTATTCCTCAATACGTCTACATTATTCCTCAATGCGTCTACATTATTCCTCAATGCGTCTACATTATTCCTCAATGCGTCTACATTATTCCTCAATACCGCTACATTATTCCTCAATACGTCTACATTATTCCTCAATGCTCCTACATTATTCCTCAATACGTCTACATTATTCCTCAATGCTCCTACATTATTCCTCAATACGTCTACATTATTCCTCAATGCGTCTACATTATTCCTCAGTACGTCTACATTATTCCTCAGTACGTCTACAATATTCCTCAATACGTGTACATCTCTCCTCTACCTCCTCCCTGTAGGTAAGTTGACCCAGATAGTGTTTGGCCACTGGGACGTGGTGACGTGCCTGGCCCGGTCAGAGAGCTACATCGGGGGGGACTGCTACATCGTGTCTGGGTCCAGAGACGCTACCCTGCTGCTGTGGTACTGGAGCGGACGCCATCACATCATTGGAGACAACCCCAACAACAGTAAGTCTGTGTGTGTGTGTGGAGGGGTGTGTGTGTGTGTGGAGGGGTGTGTGTGTGTGTGTGTGGAGGGGTGTGTGTGTGTGTGTGTGGAGGGGTGTGTGTGGGTGTGGAGGGGTGTGTGTGTGTGTGTGTTTGTTTGTACGGTACATAGCAATATGCTTCATCTACATTTCCTGTCCTGTTTACAATATTATCAGCACATTCAACTCTTGCCTTGTACAATGATCTCCAATGATCTTCAACGACCCCCAACGATCCCCAACGACCCCCAACGTTCCCCAATGTTCCCCAACGACCCCCAACGTTCCCCAACGACCCCCAATGTTCCCCAACGACCCCCAACGTTCCCCAACGATCCCCAACGTTCCCCAATGTTCCCCAACGACCCCCAACGATCCCCAACGTTCCCCAACGATCCCCAACGTTCCCCAATGTTCCCCAGCGACCCCCAACGATCCCCAACGACCCCCAACGTTCCCCAACGTTCCCCAACGACCCCCAACGTTCCCCAACGATCCCCAACGTTCCCCAACGACCCCCAACGTTCCCCAACGACCCCCAACGTTCCCCAACGATCATTTTGATATCCATGAACAGATACTTTCCCCATTTTTTTTATCTCCTCTTCGTGTGTCACATTTTATTTAAAGTGTATTTAGTCTCAAGACCCTTTACAGAGAACATTTAAATGAATAAATACGTTTCCTAGGTGACTACCCTGCTCCGAGAGCCGTGCTGACGGGTCATGACCATGAGGTGGTGTGTGTCTCTGTCTGCGCTGAGCTGGGCCTCGTCATTAGCGGAGCCAAAGGTCAGTGTGTGTGTGTGTGTGTGTGTGTTTGTGTGTGTTTGTGTGTGTTTCTAAATCTCCATCCCTTCTCCCTCCCCCCCCCTTCCTCCAGAGGGTCCATGTCTGGTCCATACTATAACAGGGGATCTGCTGCGGGCCCTGGAGGGCCCAGAGTTGTGCCTGAGGCCCCGCCTCATCTCCGTGTCCAGTGAGGGCCACTGTATCATCTGTTATGAGAGAGGACGCTTCTGTAACTTCAGCATCAACGGGAAACTCCTGGCTCAGATGGAGGTCAACGACTCGACACGGGTACGACCACGGATACAGTATATATACTGTATATCAAATCAAGTCACATTTTACATACACATGGTTAGCAGATGTTATTGGTCACATACACATGGTTAGCAGATGTTATTGGTCACATGGTTACCAGATGTTATTGCGAGTGTAGCGAAATGCTTGTGCTTCTAGATCTGACAGTGCAGCATTATCTAACAGGTAATATCTAACAAATTCCACAACAAAACCTAATATCTAACAAATTCCACAACAAAACCTAACACACACAATCTAGTGAAGGAATGGGATGAGAATATATCAGTATAAAATATATGGATGAGCAGTGACAGAGCAGCTAAGATGCAATAGATAGTAAAGAATTGATAGTGAAGGATACAGTATATACAGTATATACATATGAGATGAATAATGTAAGATATGTAAACATTCTTAAAGTGGCCTAGTGTTCCATTTATTAAAGTGGCCAATGATATCAATTCTGTAGGTAATCAAATCTAATGTTATTGGTCACAAACACATGGTTAGCAGATGTTAATGCGAGTGTAGCGAAATGCTTGTGCTTCTAGTTCCGACAATGCAGTAATAACCAACGAGTAATCTAACCTAACAATTTCACAACTACTACCTTATACACACAAGTGTAAAGGGATAAAGAATATGTACATAAAGATATATGAATGAGTGGTGGTACAGAACGGCATAGGCAAGATGCAGTAGATGGTATCGAGTACAGTATATACATATACATTATATTAAGTGGCATTGTTTAAAGTGGCTAGTGATACATTTTTGATAAATTTACATCAATTTTTACATATTTAAAGTGGCTGGAGTTGAGTCAGTATGTTGGCAGCGGCCACTAAATGTTAGTGATGGCTGTTTAACAGTCTGATGGCCTTGAGATAGAAGCTGTTTTTCAGTCTCTCGGTCCCTGCTTTGATGCACCTGTACTGACCTCGCCTTCTGGATGATAGCGGGGTGAACAGGCAGTGGCTCGGGTGGTTGTTGTCCTTGATGATCTTTATGGCCTTCCTGTGACATCGGGTGGTGTAGGTGTCATGGAGGGCAGGTAGTTTGACCCCGGTGATGCGTTGTGCAGACCTCACTACCCTCTGGAGAGCCGGTTGTGGGCGGAGCAGTTGCCGTACCAGGTGATACAGCCCGACAGGATGATCTCGATTGAGCACCTGTAAAAGTGCTTTTACTTTTTTTCAGCCTCCTGAGGTTGAAGAGGCGCTGTTGCGCCTTCTTCACCACACTGTCTGTGTGGGTGGACCAATTCAGTTTGTCTGTGATATGTACACCGATGAACTAAAAGCGTTCCACTTTCTCCACTGCTGTCCCATTGATGTGGATAGGGGGGTGCTTCCTCTGCTGTTTCCTGAAGTCCACGATCATCTCTTTTGTTTTGCTAACTTTGAGTGAGAGGTTATTTTCCTGACCACCACACTCCGAAGGCCCTCACCTCCTCCCTGTAGGCCGTCTCCATGCTTTCCACCTGGCTACCCCTACCCCGGCCAAAAGCTCTGCACCCTCTGCAGCAACTCCCCCCCCCCCCCCGCTTCTCCTTCAACCAAATCCAGACAGCTGATGTTCTGAAAGAGCTGCAGAATCTGGATCCCTACAAATCAGCTGGGCTAGACAATCTGGATCCTCTCTTTCTAAAATTATCCGCAGAAATAGTTGCCACCCCTATTATTAGCCTGTTCAACCTCTCTTTCGTATCGTCTGAGATCAACAAAGATTGAAAAGCTGCCCCCTTTTCAAAGTTGGGAGACACTCTAGACCCAAACTGTTTTAGACCTATATCCATCCTGCCCTGTCTTTCTAAAATCTTCGAAAGTCAAGTTAAGAACTTCTTATGGCTACAATCTGTTAATCCCACCAAAGTGTCCGATTTCAAATAGGCTTTTCAGCGAAAGCACTACAAACGATTATGTTAGGTCACCACCAAACCACAATAAGCACAGCCATTTTTCCAGCGAAAGATAGCAGTCAGAAAAAGCAGAAATAGAGATAAAATGAATCACTAACCTTTGACTATCTTCATCAGATGACACTCATAGGACTTCATGTTACACAATACATGTATGTTTTGTTTGATAAAGTTCATATTTATAACAAAAAATCTGAGTTTACATTGGCGCGTTACATTCACTAGTTCCAAAAACATCAAGTGATAGTGCATAGCCACATCGTTTCAACAGAAATACTCATCATAAATGTAGATGATAATACAAGTTATACGCATGGAATTATAGATATACCTCTCCTTAATGCAACCGCTGTGTCAGATTTCAAAAAAACTTTACGGAAAAAGCAAATCATGCAATAATCTGAGACGGAGCTCAGACCAATAGCCAAATTAGCCGTCATGTTGGAGTCAACAGAAACCAGAAAATACATGATAAATGTTTCCTTACCTTTGATGAACTTCATCAGACAAAGTTCCACATTGACTCTGTACCGTAACATTTACATTTTTTACATTTAAGTCATTTAGCAGACGCTCTTATCCAGAGCGACTTACAAATTGGTGCATTCACCTTATGATATCCAGTGGAACAACCACTTTACAATAGTGCATCTAACTCTTATAAGGGGGGGTGGGGGGGTTAGAAGGATTACTTTATCCTATCCTAGGTATTCCTTAAAGAGGTGGGGTTTCAGGTGTCTCCGGAAGGTGGTGATTGACTCCGCTGACCTGGCGTCGTGAGGGAGTTTGTTCCACCATTGGGGTGCCAGAGCAGCGAACAGTTTTGACTGGGCTGAGCGGGAACTGTACTTCCTCAGAGGTAGGGAGGCGAGCAGGCCAGAGGTGGATGAACGCAGTGCCCTTGTTTGGGTGTAGGGCCTGATCAGAGCCTGAAGGTACGGAGGTGCCGTTCCCCTCACAGCTCCGTAGGCAAGCACCATGGTCTTGTAGCGGATGCGAGCTTCAACTGGAAGCCAGTGGAGAGAGCGGAGGAGCGGGGTGACGTGAGAGAACTTGGGAAGGTTGAACACCAGACGGGCTGCGGCGTTCTGGATGAGTTGTAGGGGTTTAATGGCACAGGCAGGGAGCCCAGCCAACAGCGAGTTGCAGTAATCCAGACGGGAGATGACAAGTGCCTGGATTAGGACCTGCGCCGCTTCCTGTGTGAGGCAGGGTCGTACTCTGCGAATGTTGTAGAGCATGAACCTACAGGAACGGGTCACCGCCTTGATGTTAGTTGAGAACGACAGGGTGTTGTCCAGGATCACGCCAAGGTTCTTAGCACTCTGGGAGACGGAGTGTAACACCCTGTATATAGCCTCCACACTGACTCTGTACCGGTACCCCCTGTATATAGCCTCCACATTGACTCTGTACCGTAACACCCTGTATATAGCCTCCACACTGACTCTGTACCGGTACCCCCTGTATATAGCCTCCACACTGACTCGGTACCGGTACCCCCTGTATATAGCCTTCACACTGACTCGGTACCGGTGCCCCCTGTATATAGCCTCCACACTGACTCAGTACAGGTGCCCCCTGTATATAGCCTCCACACTGACTCTGTACCGGTACCCCCTGTATATAGCCTCCACACTGACTCGGTACCGGTACCCCCTGTATATAGCCTTCACACTGACTCGGTACCGGTGCCCCCTGTATATAGCCTCCACACTGACTCAGTACCGGTGCCCCCTGTATATAGCCTCCACACTGACTCTGTACAGGTGCCCCCTGTATATAGCCTCCACACTGACTCTGTACAGGTGCCCCCTGTATATAGCCTCCACATTGACTCTGTACCGGTGCCCCCTGTATATAGCCTCCACACTGACTCTGTACAGGTGCCCCCTGTATATAGCCTCCACACTGACTCAGTACCGGTGCCCCCTGTATATAGCCTCCACACTGACTCGGTACCGGTACACCCTGTATATAGCCTCCACACTGACTCTGTACCGGTACACCCTGTATATAGCCTCGTTATTGTTATTCTTATTGTGTTACTTTTTATTATTACTTTTTATTTTAGTCTACTTGGTAAATATTTTCTTCTTCTTGAACTGCACTGTTGGTTAAGGGCTTGTAATTAAGCATTTCACGGTAAAGTCTACACTTGTTGTATTCGGCGCATGTGACAAATAAAGTTTGATTTGATATATTATATTATATCAGTATTATATATTATATCAGTATTTTATATCAGTATTACATATTATATCAGTATTACATATTATATCAGTGTTTTATCAGTATTATATGTTATATTATATCAGTATTATATATTATAAACGACTGGCTCAGAGGTCAATGACTATGCTTTTGGAAAAAAAGGTGCTTTTGGAAAAAAAGGTGCTTTTGGAAAAAAAGGTGCTTTTGGAAAAAAAGCAGTTGAGATGGGCTGGGATGAGTTGGACCGCAGAGTGAAGGAAAAGCAGCCAACAAGTGCTCAGCATATGTGGGAAATCCTTCAAGACTGTTGGAAAAGCATTCCAGGTGAAGCTGGTTGAGAGAATGCCAAGAGTGTGCAAAGCTGTAATCAAGGCAAAGTGTGGCTACTTTGAAGAATCTAAAATATATTTTGATTTGTTTAACACTTTTTTTGGTTACTGCATGATTCCATATGTGCTATTTAATAGTTTTGATGTCTTCACTATTATTCTACAATGTAGATTTTATTTTTATTTTATTTAAGAAAAACCCTTGTATGAGTAGGTGTTCTAAAATGTTTGACTGGTACAGTACATAATCCTTATAAGGATCCATTATACCCACAGGTACCTGCACACGCGCGAGCGTACACACACACACACACACACACACACACACACACACACACACACACACACACACACACACACACACACACACACACACACACACACACACACACACACACACACACACACACACACACACACACACACACACACACACACACACACACACACACACACACACACACACACACACACACACACACACACACACACACACACACACACACACACACACACACACACACACACACACACACACACACACACACACACACACACACACACACACACACACACACACACACACACACACACACACACACACACACACACACACACACACACACACACACACACACACACACACACACACACACACACACACACACACACACACACACACACACACACACACACACACACACACACACACACACACACACACACACACACACACACACACACACACACACACACACACACACACACACACACACACACACACACACACACACACACACACACACACACACACACACACACACACACACACACACACACACACACACACACACACACACACACACACACACACACACACACACACACACACACACACACACACACACACACACACACACACACACACACACACACACACACACACACACACACACACACACACACACACACACACACACACACACACACACACACACACACACACACACACACACACACACACACACACACACACACACACACACACACACACACACACACACACACACACACACACACACACACACACACACACAAACTAATCCACGTCTGCTGGTTTTCTTGTGGGTTCATAACTTTCTTATTCAGTCTCTCTCTCTTCCTCCTCTTCTGCTCTCTCTCTACCTCCCTTCATCGCTTTCCTCTCTCTCTCTCTCTCTCTTCCTGCACTTCTCCTCTCTTCCTCCTCTTCTGCACTTTCTCTACCTCCCTTCATCGCTTTCCTCTCTCTCTCTCTCTCTCTCTCTCTCTCTCTCTCTCTCCTGCACTTCTTCTGTCTTCCTCCTCTTCTGCACTCTCTCTACCTCCCTTCCCCTCTCTCCATCCCTTTCCTCTCTCTCTCGCACTCTCTCTCTCCTTCCTGCCCCCCCCCCCCTCTCTCTCTCCCTTCCCCCTTCCCTCCCTCCCTCCAGGCGATCCTGTTGAGTAGTGACGGTCAGAACCTGGTGACAGGAGGAGACAACGGGGTGGTGGAGGTGTGGCAGGCCTGTGACTTCAAACAGCTCTACATCTACCCAGGCTGTGACGCTGGTATCCGCGCCATGGACCTGTCTCATGACCAGAGGTGGGTAGGACGGGAGGTTATCAGGCTCTTGGTGTCTCTGTTTTGACGCAGTCTGTTTCTGATCCAGACTGACCGGGTCATGCTGGTCTGTCGTGGTTTCTCCCTTATGTATATTTATGTGGTCCTCTGTTGCTCAGTTGGTAGATCATGTTGTTTGCAGCGCCAGGATAGTGGATTAGATTCCCAGGACCACCCATACGTAAAATGTATGCACGCATGACCGGAAGTCACTTTGGATTAAAAGCATCTGCTAACTATATTATGGTTTGACGTGGTCTCTGTCTGTCTGCAGGACTCTGATCACTGGCATGGCGTCTGGCAGCATCGTAGCTTTCAACATTGACTTCAACCGCTGGCATTACGAACACCAGAACAGGTACTGAGGAGGACAAGCACCAGACGAGGAGAGAGAGAGAGAGAGGAGGACAAGCACCAGACGAGGAGAGCGAGAGAGAGGACAAGCACCAGACGAGGAGAGAGAGAGAGGAGGACAAGCACCAGACGAGGAGACAGAGAGAGAGGAGGACAAGCACCAGATGAGGAGAGAGAGAGAGAGAGAGGAGGACAAGCACCAGACAAGGAGAGAGAGAGGAGGACAAGCACCAGATGAGGAGAGAGAGAGAGAGAGAGGAGGACAAGCACCAGACGAGGAGAGAGAGAGGAGGACAATCACCAGACGAGGAGAGAGAGAGAGAGGAGGACAAGCACCAGATGAGGAGAGAGAGAGAGGAGGACAAGCACCAGATGAGGAGAGAGAGAGAGGAGGACAAGCACCAGACGAGGAGAGAGAGAGAGGAGGACAAGCACCAGACGAGGAGAGAGACAGAGAGAGGAGGACAAGCACCAGACGAGGAGACAGAGAGAGGAGGACAAGCACCAGACGAGGAGAGAGAGAGAGAGGAGGACAACCACCAGACGAGGAGAGAGAGAGGAGGACAAGCACCAGATGAGGAGAGAGAGAGAGGAGGACAAGCACCAGGAGAGAGAGAGAGAGGGAAAGTTGAAAGGTCAAGCTGTAAACAACAGCTACAGAAAGGAAGAATAAGAGGTTGGAAAGTCACTAAATCTCTACTTCCTCTGATGATTCTCACTTGAGAAGGAAGAGAGAGAGCGCATCACAGCTACTGTAGGACAACTTGTCTGCCGTTTCAACCCTACAGCCACACGACACCCTGAAGGAATCCTTATAATAATGAACTAAGATATAAAGTAAGGAGAAGATGAAATCTACTGCTAGACTTTGACTGGGGTTGAACAGACCCATATAGGACTTTTAATGTGCAAGAACATTCACTGTTAAAGGACAGAACGCTTATCGCTTCACAGGACAAGGTAACGTTACTAAAAAAGGGTTTTGGTTTAGTTATTTTGTTATGTGTTATTTTATTTCTCTTTAGTTTCACGTTTCTAGTTTTAAAGGGTGGGAGATGGGGGCCAGACTACCACAGAAAGTTCAAACTGGTCGAAACTGAATCGAACAGGTTTAAAACTGGATTGAACTGGATTAACCCTGGATTGAACTGGATTAACCCTGGATTGAACTGGATTAACCCTGGATTGAACTGGATTAACCCTGGATTGCACTGGTCTGAAGCAGTACTTCCCATTAAAGAAAACAGATGCTGTTGGATTAAACTCATATCGAATAAATTATATCTTTTTTTGGTTTCGTATTATTTAGTTTTCGTTTGATTTAATTTCTATTTCTATTTTTTATTTTTATTTCAGTTAATTATATATGTTTTTAATTTTTCTACCCCCCGGAGGGTGAATATGATTTCTGTAAATACTGTTCTGTTTCCTACTCTCTGTGTCAATGATTGACAAGCAGGAACAGTCCTCACTTCTATCACCACACAGACCATGCCTATCACCTTTCATTTATTAATGACTTTCTGTGTAATAATAGCGATGGCAATGATGAAGAAATGTTTTGCTAACGCCATCAAACGATGACATCTACCAGATATCCACAAGACAAGTCTGATTTTCTTTGTATATTCGGTGATTGTTTTTGTCAAATATGTACATATAGGTTTCAGGCTACGACGGACAGACGTCCCGGAGGAGGGAGTTTAATCAACTGAATAAGACTGATAACGTAAAAAGGAAAACCTTCACTCACATTTGTCAGATTATTTAAAGAAAAAAAAAAATCGAATCAGTGTCAAACGTTTTGTTTTTGTATTCACACTTTGCACCAATCACATATCATTATTTATTAACCTGGTGATTATTTCCTGTCACATTACCGTTTTTTTAAATTTTTTCTGTGGGATTATTTGTGCATTGATGTTTGTATTTAAAGACAATGAAATCACGTGTGATTAATTAATTAAGTTAATTAAGACCAGAGAGAGGGAAGGAGGGAGGAGAGAGTGAGAGGAGAGATAGGGAAGGAAGGACGAAGGTAAAACGGGAGATGTACCATTAGTGTGTGTTAAGCCATCTCAATCAAATACACTCACACAAACTCCAACAGGTTCAATTTATGGATCCCAAAAAATAGGTCAAATATTTTTGGATCTATGAAACCCCCCCCCCCCCAAAAAAAAACTATTGTATTCATGTTTTATTGCAAAGATGTAAAATATGACCATGTGTGAGATGAAAGTTGGAGGGGAAAAAAATCAAGAAAATACAAATAAAATATGCAAAGAATTTGTTGATCTGCCTTTTCATTTGTAACGATTTGAATAATTGTCATCATGCTTATTATGTAAACAAAATAAAACATTTCAGTTTGTTGCCATTTTGTTCTGTAAATATGGGTCAGTGTAAAAGCACATGACAGGGCAGTAAAGCAATGATCTTTATTACCTCATACTCATCGATTTTATCTGTTAATCTTTGGTAAGGAATGTTTGATTTGGATTTTCCAAGGAGTTCTGTGATCGGTGTTTCATTATGACCATACGGCAGAAAATAAAATAGTTTTAGTCACATACACATATTTACCAGATGTGATTGGTCACATACACATATTTAACAGATGTGATTGGTCACATACACATATTTAGCAGATGTGATTGGTCCATACACATATTTACCAGATGTGATTGGTCCATAAACATATTTAACAGATGTGAATGGTCCATACACATATTTAACAGATGTGATTGGTCCATACACATATTTAACAGATGTGATTGGTCACATACACATATTTAACAGATGTGATTGGTCACATACACATATTTAACAGATGTGAATGGTCCATACACATATTTAACAGATGTGATTGGTCCATAAACATATTTAACAGATGTGATTGGTCACATACACATATTTAACAGATGTGATTGGTCCATACACATATTTAACAGATGTGATTGGTCCATACACATATTTAACAGATGTGAATGGTCCATACACATATTTAACAGATGTGATTGGTCCATACACATATTTAGCAGATGTGATTGGTCACATACACATATTTAACAGATGTGATTGGTCACATACACATATTTAACAGATGTGATTGGTCACATACACATATTTAGCAGATGTGATTGGTCCATACACATATTTAACAGAAGTGATTGGTCCCTACACATATTTAACAGATGTGATTGGTCACATACACATATTTAGCAGATGTGATTGGTCCATACACATATTTAGCAGATGTGATTGGTCCATACAGATATTTAGCAGATGTGATTTGTCACAAACACATGGTTAGCAGATGTGATTGGTCCATACACATATTTAGCAGATGTGATTGGTCCATACAGATATTTAGCAGATGTGATTGCGGGTGTAGCTAAATGCTTGTAAATGGATTTATGGCTGGGCGGGACAACAGAGGACAACTTCCAACAAGAAACATTGAAGGGATTTTGTTTGCCTATACATGATGTAGACCTGTATGTAGAACTGGTAGGATACAGGTGGTATGAAGGTTTCATTAAGCTTTAAACATTATTCTTAAATCTGCCTCTGAAAAACATCACCACAGCATGATGCTGCCACCACCATGCTTCACCGTAGGGATGGTGCCAGGTTTCCTCCAGACGTGACGCTTGGTATTCAGGCCTGATTGGTGGAGTGCTGCAGAGATGGTTGTCCTTCTGGAAGGTTCTCCCATCTCCACAGAGGATCTCTGGAGCTCTGTCAGAGTGACCATCGGGTTCTTGGTCACCTCCCTGACCAAGGCCCTTCTCCCCTGATTGCTCCGTTTGGCCGGGCGACCAGCTCTAAGAAGAGTCTTGGTGGTTCCAAACTTCGTCCATTTAAGAATGATGGAGGCCACTGTGTTTTTTCTGCAGACATTTGTTGGTACCTTTCACAAACATGTGTGCCTCGACACAATCCTGTCTCAGAGCTCTACAAGACAATTCCTTCAACCTCATGACTTGGTTTTTGCTCGGACATGCACGGTCAAATGTGGGACCTTATATAGACAGGTGTGTACCTTTCCAAATCATGTCCAATCAATTGAATTTACCACAGGTGGACTTCAATCAAGTTGTAGAAACATCTCAAGGATGATCAATGGAAACAGGATGCACCTGAGCTGAATTTCGAGTCACATAGCAAAGGGTCTGAATACTTATGTAAATACGTTATTTCTGTTTTTTATATTTAATACATTTGTCAAAATGTGCTTTGTCATTTTGGGGGTATTGTGTGTAGATTGACGAGGACAAATAATAATTAAATCCATTTTAGAATCTGTAACGTAACAAAATGTGTAAAAAAAGTGAGGCGGTCTGAATTTTTATTTTATTTTTGTAGATGGTCCATGAATCAGCATATGCAAACAGGTATGGGTAGCTGCAGCCCAATATGGCGCCCGGAGTATGGGCGAGTGGGTGTGGAAAGGAGTATGGAAATCGAATCGGCTAATTGGGCAAAATTGTTGCCACTTTGACCGTTTTGCATTGCTGATTGGGCGACCATGAAAAGTCACTAAACCGGCGACCATGAAAAGTCACTAAGCCGGCGACCATGAAAAGTCACTAAACCGGCGACCATGAAAAGTCACTGAGAAGGCGACCATGAAAAGTCACTAAGCCGGCGACCATGAAAAGTCACTAAGCCGGCGACCATGAAAAGTCACTAAGCCGGCGACCATATAAAGTCACTAAGCCGGCGACCATATAAAGTCACTAAGCCGGCGACCATATAAAGTCACTGAGCCGGCGACCATATAAAGTCACTAAGCCGGCGACCATATAAAGTCACTAAGCCGGCGACCATATAAAGTCACTGAGCCGGCGACCATATAAAGTCACTAAGCCGGCGACCATATAAAGTCACTAAGCCGGCGACCATATAAAGTCACTAAGCCGGCGACCATATAAAGTCACTAAGCCGGCGACCATATAAAGTCACTAAGCCGGCGACCATATAAAGTCACTAAGCCGGCGACCATATAAAGTCACTGAGCCGGCGACCATATAAAGTCACTGAGCCGGCGACCATATAAAGTCACTGAGCCGGCGACCATATAAAGTCACTAAGCCGGCGACCATATAAAGTCACTAAGCCGGCGACCATATAAAGTCACTAAGCCGGCGACCATATAAAGTCACTGAGCCGGCGACCATATAAAGTCACTAAGCCAGCGACCATATAAAGTCACTGAGCCGGCGACCATATAAAGTCACTGAGCCGGCGACCATATAAAGTCACTAAGCCGGCGACCATATAAAGTCACTGAGCCGGCGACCATATAAAGTCACTAAGCCGGCGACCATATAAAGTCACTGAGCCGGCGACCATATAAAGTCACTAAGCCGGCGACCATATAAAGTCACTGAGCCGGCGACCATATAAAGTCACTGAGCCGGCGACCATATAAAGTCACTAAGCCGGCGACCATATAAAGTCACTAAGCCGGCGACCATATAAAGTCACTAAGCCGGCGACCATATAAAGTCACTGAGCCGGCGACCATATAAAGTCACTAAGCCAGCGACCATATAAAGTCACTAAGCCGGCGACCATATAAAGTCACTGAGCCGGCGACCATATAAAGTCACTAAGCCGGCGACCATATAAAGTCACTGAGCCGGCGACCATATAAAGTCACTGAGCCGGCGACCATATAAAGTCACTAAGCCGGCGACCATATAAAGTCACTAAGCCGGCGACCATATAAAGTCACTGAGCCGGCGACCATATAAAGTCACTGAGCCGGCGACCATATAAAGTCACTGAGCCGGCGACCATATAAAGTCACTGAGCCGGCGACCATATAAAGTCACTAAGCCGGCGACCATATAAAGTCACTAAGCCGGCGACCATATAAAGTCACTGAGCCGGCGACCATATAAAGTCACTGAGCCGGCGACCATATAAAGTCACTGAGCCGGCGACCATATAAAGTCACTGAGCCGGCGACCATATAAAGTCACTAAGCCGGCGACCATATAAAGTCACTAAGCCGGCGACCATATAAAGTCACTGAGCCGGCGACCATATAAAGTCACTAAGCCGGCGACCATATAAAGTCACTAAGCCGGCGACCATATAAAGTCACTGAGCCGGCGACCATATAAAGTCACTAAGCCGGCGACCATATAAAGTCACTAAGCCGGCGACCATATAAAGTCACTAAGCCGGCGACCATATAAAGTCACTAAGCCGGCGACCATATAAAGTCACTAAGCCGGCGACCATATAAAGTCACTAAGCCGGCGACCATATAAAGTCACTAAGCCGGCGACCATATAAAGTCACTAAGCCGGCGACCATATAAAGTCACTAAGCCGGCGACCATATAAAGTCACTAAGCCGGCGACCATGAAAAGTCACTAAACCGGCGACCATGAAAAGTCACTGAGAAGGCGACCATGAAAAGTCACTAAGCCGGCGACCATATAAAGTCACTAAGCCGGCGACCATATAAAGTCACTAAGCCGGCGACCATATAAAGTCACTGAGCCGGCGACCATATAAAGTCACTGAGCCGGCGACCATATAAAGTCACTAAGCCGGCGACCATGAAAAGTCACTGAGCCGGCGACCATATAAAGTCACTGAGCCGGCGACCATATAAAGTCACTAAGTCGGCGACCATATAAAGTCACTAAGCCGGCGACCATATAAAGTCACTAAGCCGGCGACCATGAAAAGTCACTGAGCCGGCGACCATATAAAGTCACTGAGCCGGCGACCATATAAAGTCACTAAGCCGGCGACCATATAAAGTCACTAAGCCGGCGACCATGAAAAGTCACTGAGCCGGCGACCATATAAAGTCACTGAGCCGGCGACCATATAAAGTCACTAAGTCGGCGACCATATAAAGTCACTAAGCCGGCGACCATATAAAGTCACTGAGCCGGCGACCATATAAAGTCACTAAGTCGGCGACCATATAAAGTCACTGAGCCGGCGACCATATAAAGTCACTGAGCCGGCGACCATATAAAGTCACTAAGTCGGCGACCATATAAAGTCACTAAGCCGGCGACCATATAAAGTCACTAAGCCGGCGACCATATAAAGTCACTGAGCCGGCGACCATATAAAGTCACTGAGCCGGCGACCATGTAAAGTCACTGAGCCGGCGACCATATAAAGTCACTAAGCCGGCGACCATATAAAGTCACTAAGCCGGCGACCATATAAAGTCACTGAGCCGGCGACCATATAAAGTCACTAAGCCGGCGACCATATAAAGTCACTAAGCCGGCGACCATATAAAGTCACTGAGCCGGCGACCATGAAAAGTCACTGAGCCGGCGACCATGTAAAGTCACTAAGCCGGCGACCATATAAAGTCACTGAGCCGGCGACCATATAAAGTCACTAAGCCGGCGACCATATAAAGTCACTAAGCCGGCGACCATATAAAGTCACTGAGCCGGCGACCATATAAAGTCACTAAGCCGGCGACCATATAAAGTCACTAAGCCGGCGACCATATAAAGTCACTAAGCCGGCGACCATATAAAGTCACTGAGCCGGCGACCATATAAAGTCACTAAGCCGGCGACCATATAAAGTCACTAAGCCGGCGACCATATAAAGTCACTGAGCCGGCGACCATATAAAGTCACTAAGCCGGCGACCATATAAAGTCACTGAGCCGGCGACCATATAAAGTCACTAAGCCGGCGACCATATAAAGTCACTAAGCCGGCGACCATATAAAGTCACTGAGCCGGCGACCATATAAAGTCACTAAGCCGGCGACCATATAAAGTCACTAAGCCGGCGACCATATAAAGTCACTAAGCCGGCGACCATATAAAGTCACTAAGCCGGCGACCATATAAAGTCACTAAGCCGGCGACCATATAAAGTCACTAAGCCGGCGACCATATAAAGTCACTAAGCCGGCGACCATATAAAGTCACTAAGCCGGCGACCATATAAAGTCACTAAGCCGGCGACCATATAAAGTCACTAAGCCGGCGACCATGAAAAGTCACTAAACCGGCGACCATGAAAAGTCACTGAGAAGGCGACCATGAAAAGTCACTAAGCCGGCGACCATATAAAGTCACTAAGCCGGCGACCATATAAAGTCACTAAGCCGGCGACCATATAAAGTCACTGAGCCGGCGACCATATAAAGTCACTAAGCCGGCGACCATATAAAGTCACTAAGCCGGCGACCATATAAAGTCACTGAGCCGGCGACCATATAAAGTCACTGAGCCGGCGACCATATAAAGTCACTGAGCCGGCGACCATATAAAGTCACTAAGCCGGCGACCATATAAAGTCACTGAGCCGGCGACCATATAAAGTCACTAAGCCGGCGACCATATAAAGTCACTGAGCCGGCGACCATATAAAGTCACTGAGCCGGCGACCATATAAAGTCACTAAGCCGGCGACCATATAAAGTCACTGAGCCGGCGACCATATAAAGTCACTAAGTCGGCGACCATATAAAGTCACTGAGCCGGCGACCATATAAAGTCACTAAGCCGGCGACCATATAAAGTCACTAAGCCGGCGACCATGAAAAGTCACTGAGCCGGCGACCATATAAAGTCACTGAGCCGGCGACCATATAAAGTCACTAAGTCGGCGACCATATAAAGTCACTAAGCCGGCGACCATATAAAGTCACTAAGCCGGCGACCATGAAAAGTCACTGAGCCGGCGACCATATAAAGTCACTGAGCCGGCGACCATATAAAGTCACTAAGCCGGCGACCATATAAAGTCACTAAGCCGGCGACCATGAAAAGTCACTGAGCCGGCGACCATATAAAGTCACTGAGCCGGCGACCATATAAAGTCACTAAGTCGGCGACCATATAAAGTCACTAAGCCGGCGACCATATAAAGTCACTGAGCCGGCGACCATATAAAGTCACTAAGTCGGCGACCATATAAAGTCACTGAGCCGGCGACCATATAAAGTCACTGAGCCGGCGACCATATAAAGTCACTAAGTCGGCGACCATATAAAGTCACTAAGCCGGCGACCATATAAAGTCACTAAGCCGGCGACCATATAAAGTCACTGAGCCGGCGACCATATAAAGTCACTGAGCCGGCGACCATGTAAAGTCACTGAGCCGGCGACCATATAAAGTCACTAAGCCGGCGACCATATAAAGTCACTAAGCCGGCGACCATATAAAGTCACTGAGCCGGCGACCATATAAAGTCACTAAGCCGGCGACCATATAAAGTCACTAAGCCGGCGACCATATAAAGTCACTGAGCCGGCGACCATGAAAAGTCACTGAGCCGGCGACCATGTAAAGTCACTAAGCCGGCGACCATATAAAGTCACTGAGCCGGCGACCATATAAAGTCACTAAGCCGGCGACCATATAAAGTCACTAAGCCGGCGACCATATAAAGTCACTGAGCCGGCGACCATATAAAGTCACTAAGCCGGCGACCATATAAAGTCACTAAGCCGGCGACCATATAAAGTCACTAAGCCGGCGACCATATAAAGTCACTGAGCCGGCGACCATATAAAGTCACTAAGCCGGCGACCATATAAAGTCACTAAGCCGGCGACCATATAAAGTCACTGAGCCGGCGACCATATAAAGTCACTAAGCCGGCGACCATATAAAGTCACTGAGCCGGCGACCATATAAAGTCACTGAGCCGGCGACCATATAAAGTCACTGAGCCGGCGACCATATAAAGTCACTGAGCCGGCGACCATATAAAGTCACTAAGCCGGCGACCATATAAAGTCACTAAGCCGGCGACCATATAAAGTCACTAAGCCGGCGACCATATAAAGTCACTGAGCCGGCGACCATATAAAGTCACTAAGCCGGCGACCATATAAAGTCACTGAGCCGGCGACCATATAAAGTCACTAAGTCGGCGACCATATAAAGTCACTAAGCCGGCGACCATATAAAGTCACTAAGCCGGCGACCATATAAAGTCACTAAGCCGGCGACCATATAAAGTCACTAAGCCGGCGACCATATAAAGTCACTAAGCCGGCGACCATATAAAGTCACTAAGCCGGCGACCATATAAAGTCACTGAGCCGGCGACCATATAAAGTCACTGAGCCGGCGACCATATAAAGTCACTGAGCCGGCGACCATATAAAGTCACTAAGCCGGCGACCATATAAAGTCACTAAGCCGGCGACCATATAAAGTCACTAAGCCGGCGACCATATAAAGTCACTAAGCCGGCGACCATATAAAGTCACTAAGCCGGCGACCATATAAAGTCACTAAGCCGGCGACCATATAAAGTCACTAAGCCGGCGACCATATAAAGTCACTAAGCCGGCGACCATATAAAGTCACTAAGCCGGCGACCATATAAAGTCACTGAGCCGGCGACCATATAAAGTCACTGAGCCGGCGACCATATAAAGTCACTAAGCCGGCGACCATATAAAGTCACTAAGCCGGCGACCATATAAAGTCACTAAGCCGGCGACCATATAAAGTCACTGAGCCGGCGACCATATAAAGTCACTAAGCCGGCGACCATATAAAGTCACTGAGCCGGCGACCATATAAAGTCACTGAGCCGGCGACCATATAAAGTCACTGAGCCGGCGACCATATAAAGTCACTGAGCCGGCGACCATATAAAGTCACTAAGCCGGCGACCATATAAAGTCACTAAGCCGGCGACCATATAAAGTCACTGAGCCGGCGACCATATAAAGTCACTGAGCCGGCGACCATATAAAGTCACTAAGCCGGCGACCATATAAAGTCACTGAGCCGGCGACCATATAAAGTCACTAAGCCGGCGACCATATAAAGTCACTAAGCCGGCGACCATATAAAGTCACTGAGCCGGCGACCATATAAAGTCACTGAGCCGGCGACCATATAAAGTCACTAAGCCGGCGACCATATAAAGTCACTAAGCCGGCGACCATATAAAGTCACTAAGCCGGCGACCATATAAAGTCACTAAGCCGGCGACCATATAAAGTCACTAAGCCGGCGACCATATAAAGTCACTAAGCCGGCGACCATATAAAGTCACTAAGCCGGCGACCATATAAAGTCACTAAGCCGGCGACCATATAAAGTCACTAAGCCGGCGACCATATAAAGTCACTGAGCCGGCGACCATATAAAGTCACTGAGCCGGCGACCATATAAAGTCACTAAGCCGGCGACCATATAAAGTCACTAAGCCGGCGACCATATAAAGTCACTGAGCCGGCGACCATATAAAGTCACTGAGCCGGCGACCATATAAAGTCACTAAGCCGGCGACCATATAAAGTCACTAAGCCGGCGACCATATAAAGTCACTAAGCCGGCGACCATATAAAGTCACTGAGCCGGCGACCATATAAAGTCACTAAGCCGGCGACCATATAAAGTCACTGAGCCGGCGACCATATAAAGTCACTGAGCCGGCGACCATATAAAGTCACTAAGCCGGCGACCATATAAAGTCACTAAGCCGGCGACCATATAAAGTCACTAAGCCGGCGACCATATAAAGTCACTAAGCCGGCGACCATATAAAGTCACTGAGCCGGCGACCATGAAAAGTCACTGAGCCGGCGACCATATAAAGTCACTAAGCCGGCGACCATGAAAAGTCACTGAGCCGGCGACCATATAAAGTCACTGAGCCGGCGACCATATAAAGTCACTGAGCCGGCGACCATATAAAGTCACTGAGCCGGCGACCATGAAAAGTCACTAAGCCGGCGACCATATAAAGTCACTAAGCCGGCGACCATATAAAGTCACTGAGCCGGCGACCATATAAAGTCACTAAGCCGGCGACCATATAAAGTCACTAAGCCGGCGACCATATAAAGTCACTGAGCCGGCGACCATATAAAGTCACTAAGCCGGCGACCATATAAAGTCACTGAGCCGGCGACCATATAAAGTCACTGAGCCGGCGACCATATAAAGTCACTGAGCCGGCGACCATATAAAGTCACTGAGCCGGCGACCATATAAAGTCACTGAGCCGGCGACCATATAAAGTCACTGAGCCGGCGACCATATAAAGTCACTGAGCCGGCGACCATATAAAGTCACTGAGCCGGCGACCATATAAAGTCACTGAGCCGGCGACCATATAAAGTCACTGAGCCGGCGACCATATAAAGTCACTGAGCCGGCGACCATATAAAGTCACTGAGCCGGCGACCATATAAAGTCACTGAGCCGGCGACCATATAAAGTCACTGAGCCGGCGACCATATAAAGTCACTGAGCCGGCGACCATATAAAGTCACTGAGCCGGCGACCATATAAAGTCACTAAGCCGGCGACCATATAAAGTCACTGAGCCGGCGACCATATAAAGTCACTGAGCCGGCGACCATATAAAGTCACTGAGCCGGCGACCATATAAAGTCACTAAGCCGGCGACCATATAAAGTCACTAAGTCGGCGACCATATAAAGTCACTAAGCCGGCGACCATATAAAGTCACTGAGCCGGCGACCATATAAAGTCACTGAGCCGGCGACCATGAAAAGTCACTGAGCCGGCGACCATATAAAGTCACTAAGCCGGCGACCATATAAAGTCACTGAGCCGGCGACCATATAAAGTCACTGAGCCGGCGACCATATAAAGTCACTAAGCCGGCGACCATATAAAGTCACTAAGCCGGCGACCATATAAAGTCACTAAGTCGGCGACCATATAAAGTCACTAAGCCGGCGACCATATAAAGTCACTGAGCCGGCGACCATATAAAGTCACTAAGCCGGCGACCATATAAAGTCACTAAGCCGGCGACCATATAAAGTCACTGAGCCGGCGACCATATAAAGTCACTGAGCCGGCGACCATATAAAGTCACTAAGCCGGCGACCATATAAAGTCACTAAGCCGGCGACCATGTAAAGTCACTGAGCCGGCGACCATGAAAAGTCACTGAGCCGGCGACCATATAAAGTCACTAAGCCGGCGACCATATAAAGTCACTAAGCCGGCGACCATATAAAGTCACTGAGCCGGCGACCATGAAAAGTCACTAAGCCGGCGACCATATAAAGTCACTAAGCCGGCGACCATATAAAGTCACTAAGCCGGCGACCATATAAAGTCACTGAGCCGGCGACCATGAAAAGTCACTGAGCCGGCGACCATATAAAGTCACTAAGCCGGCGACCATATAAAGTCACTGAGCCGGCGACCATGAAAAGTCACTGAGCCGGCGACCATATAAAGTCACTAAGCCGGCGACCATATAAAGTCACTAAGCCGGCGACCATATAAAGTCACTAAGCCGGCGACCATATAAAGTCACTGAGCCGGCGACCATATAAAGTCACTGAGCCGGCGACCATATAAAGTCACTGAGCCGGCGACCATATAAAGTCACTGAGTCGGCGACCATATAAAGTCACTGAGCCGGCGACCATATAAAGTCACTAAGCCGGCGACCATATAAAGTCACTGAGCCGGCGACCATATAAAGTCACTAAGCCGGCGACCATATAAAGTCACTGAGCCGGCGACCATATAAAGTCACTGAGCCGGCGACCATATAAAGTCACTAAGCCGGCGACCATATAAAGTCACTGAGCCGGCGACCATATAAAGTCACTAAGCCGGCGACCATATAAAGTCACTGAGCCGGCGACCATATAAAGTCACTGAGCCGGCGACCATATAAAGTCACTAAGCCGGCGACCATATAAAGTCACTAAGCCGGCGACCATATAAAGTCACTGAGCCGGCGACCATATAAAGTCACTGAGCCGGCGACCATATAAAGTCACTAAGCCGGCGACCATATAAAGTCACTGAGCCGGCGACCATATAAAGTCACTAAGCCGGCGACCATATAAAGTCACTAAGCCGGCGACCATATAAAGTCACTGAGCCGGCGACCATATAAAGTCACTAAGCCGGCGACCATATAAAGTCACTGAGCCGGCGACCATATAAAGTCACTGAGCCGGCGACCATATAAAGTCACTAAGCCGGCGACCATATAAAGTCACTAAGCCGGCGACCATATAAAGTCACTAAGCCGGCGACCATATAAAGTCACTGAGCCGGCGACCATATAAAGTCACTAAGCCGGCGACCATATAAAGTCACTGAGCCGGCGACCATATAAAGTCACTAAGCCGGCGACCATATAAAGTCACTAAGCCGGCGACCATATAAAGTCACTAAGCCGGCGACCATATAAAGTCACTAAGCCGGCAACCATATAAAGTCACTAAGCCGGCGACCATATAAAGTCACTAAGCCGGCGACCATATAAAGTCACTGAGCCGGCGACCATATAAAGTCACTAAGCCGGCGACCATATAAAGTCACTGAGCCGGCGACCATATAAAGTCACTGAGCCGGCGACCATATAAAGTCACTAAGCCGGCGACCATATAAAGTCACTAAGCCGGCGACCATATAAAGTCACTAAGCCGGCGACCATATAAAGTCACTGAGCCGGCGACCATATAAAGTCACTAAGCCGGCGACCATATAAAGTCACTGAGCCGGCGACCATATAAAGTCACTAAGCCGGCGACCATATAAAGTCACTAAGCCGGCGACCATATAAAGTCACTAAGCCGGCGACCATATAAAGTCACTGAGCCGGCGACCATATAAAGTCACTAAGCCGGCGACCATATAAAGTCACTGAGCCGGCGACCATATAAAGTCACTGAGCCGGCGACCATATAAAGTCACTAAGCCGGCGACCATATAAAGTCACTGAGCCGGCGACCATATAAAGTCACTGAGCCGGCGACCATATAAAGTCACTGAGCCGGCGACCATATAAAGTCACTGAGCCGGCGACCATATAAAGTCACTGAGCCGGCGACCATATAAAGTCACTGAGCCGGCGACCATATAAAGTCACTGAGCCGGCGACCATATAAAGTCACTAAGCCGGCGACCATATAAAGTCACTAAGCCGGCGACCATGAAAAGTCACTAAGCCGGCGACCATGAAAAGTCACTGAGCCGGCGACCATGAAAAGTCACTAAGCCGGCGACCATATAAAGTCACTGAGCCGGCGACCATATAAAGTCACTAAGCCGGCGACCATATAAAGTCACTAAGCCGGCGACCATATAAAGTCACTAAGCCGGCGACCATATAAAGTCACTAAGCCGGCGACCATGAAAAGTCACTAAGCCGGCGACCATATAAAGTCACTAAGCCGGCGACCATATAAAGTCACTAAGCCGGCGACCATGAAAAGTCACTGAGCCGGCGACCATATAAAGTCACTAAGCCGGCGACCATATAAAGTCACTGAGCCGGCGACCATATAAAGTCACTAAGCCGGCGACCATATAAAGTCACTAAGCCGGCGACCATATAAAGTCACTGAGCCGGCGACCATATAAAGTCACTAAGCCGGCGACCATATAAAGTCACTAAGCCGGCGACCATATAAAGTCACTGAGCCGGCGACCATATAAAGTCACTGAGCCGGCGACCATATAAAGTCACTGAGCCGGCGACCATATAAAGTCACTAAGCCGGCGACCATATAAAGTCACTGAGCCGGCGACCATATAAAGTCACTGAGCCGGCGACCATATAAAGTCACTGAGCCGGCGACCATATAAAGTCACTAAGCCGGCGACCATATAAAGTCACTGAGCCGGCGACCATATAAAGTCACTGAGCCGGCGACCATATAAAGTCACTAAGCCGGCGACCATATAAAGTCACTGAGCCGGCGACCATATAAAGTCACTGAGCCGGCGACCATATAAAGTCACTAAGCCGGCGACCATATAAAGTCACTGAGCCGGCGACCATATAAAGTCACTGAGCCGGCGACCATATAAAGTCACTAAGCCGGCGACCATATAAAGTCACTAAGTCGGCGACCATATAAAGTCACTGAGTCGGCGACCATATAAAGTCACTGAGCCGGCGACCATATAAAGTCACTAAGCCGGCGACCATATAAAGTCACTAAGCCGGCGACCATATAAAGTCACTAAGTCGGCGACCATATAAAGTCACTAAGCCGGCGACCATGAAAAGTCACTGAGCCGGCGACCATATAAAGTCACTAAGCCGGCGACCATATAAAGTCACTGAGCCGGCGACCATATAAAGTCACTAAGCCGGCGACCATATAAAGTCACTAAGCCGGCGACCATATAAAGTCACTAAGCCGGCGACCATGTAAAGTCACTAAGCCGGCGACCATATAAAGTCACTGAGCCGGCGACCATGAAAAGTCACTGAGCCGGCGACCATATAAAGTCACTAAGCCGGCGACCATATAAAGTCACTGAGCCGGCGACCATATAAAGTCACTGAGCCGGCGACCATATAAAGTCACTGAGCCGGCGACCATATAAAGTCACTGAGCCGGCGACCATATAAAGTCACTGAGCCGGCGACCATGAAAAGTCACTGAGCCGGCGACCATATAAAGTCACTAAGCCGGCGACCATATAAAGTCACTGAGCCGGCGACCATATAAAGTCACTGAGCCGGCGACCATATAAAGTCACTAAGCCGGCGACCATATAAAGTCACTGAGCCGGCGACCATATAAAGTCACTGAGTCGGCGACCATATAAAGTCACTAAGCCGGCGACCATATAAAGTCACTAAGCCGGCGACCATATAAAGTCACTAAGCCGGCGACCATATAAAGTCACTAAGCCGGCGACCATATAAAGTCACTAAGCCGGCGACCATATAAAGTCACTGAGCCGGCGACCATGGAAAGTCACTGAGCCGGCGACCATATAAAGTCACTAAGCCGGCGACCATGGAAAGTCACTGAGCCGGCGACCATATAAAGTCACTGAGCCGGCGACCATGAAAAGTCACTAAGCCGGCGACCATATAAAGTCACTGAGCCGGCGACCATATAAAGTCACTGAGCCGGCGACCATATAAAGTCACTGAGCCGGCGACCATGAAAAGTCACTAAGCCGGCGACCATATAAAGTCACTGAGCCGGCGACCATGAAAAGTCACTAAGCCGGCGACCATATAAAGTCACTGAGCCGGCGACCATAGAAAGTCACTGAGCCGGCGACCATATAAAGTCACTAAGCCGGCGACCATATAAAGTCACTAAGCCGGCGACCATATAAAGTCACTGAGCCGGCGACCATATAAAGTCACTAAGCCGGCGACCATATAAAGTCACTAAGCCGGCGACCATATAAAGTCACTGAGCCGGCGACCATATAAAGTCACTAAGCCGGCGACCATATAAAGTCACTGAGTCGGCGACCATATAAAGTCACTAAGCCGGCGACCATATAAAGTCACTGAGCCGGCGACCATATAAAGTCACTAAGCCGGCGACCATATAAAGTCACTAAGCCGGCGACCATATAAAGTCACTAAGCCGGCGACCATATAAAGTCACTGAGCCGGCGACCATGAAAAGTCACTGAGCCGGCGACCATATAAAGTCACTAAGCCGGCGACCATATAAAGTCACTAAGCCGGCGACCATATAAAGTCACTAAGCCGGCGACCATATAAAGTCACTGAGCCGGCGACCATATAAAGTCACTAAGCCGGCGACCATGAAAAGTCACTAAGCCGGCGACCATATAAAGTCACTAAGCCGGCGACCATATAAAGTCACTGAGCCGGCGACCATATAAAGTCACTAAGCCGGCGACCATATAAAGTCACTGAGCCGGCGACCATATAAAGTCACTAAGCCGGCGACCATATAAAGTCACTGAGCCGGCGACCATATAAAGTCACTAAGCCGGCGACCATATAAAGTCACTGAGCCGGCGACCATATAAAGTCACTAAGCCGGCGACCATATAAAGTCACTGAGCCGGCGACCATATAAAGTCACTAAGCCGGCGACCATATAAAGTCACTGAGCCGGCGACCATATAAAGTCACTAAGCCGGCGACCATATAAAGTCACTGAGCCGGCGACCATATAAAGTCACTAAGCCGGCGACCATATAAAGTCACTGAGCCGGCGACCATATAAAGTCACTGAGCCGGCGACCATGAAAAGTCACTGAGCCGGCGACCATATAAAGTCACTGAGCCGGCGACCATATAAAGTCACTAAGCCGGCGACCATATAAAGTCACTGAGCCGGCGACCATGAAAAGTCACTGAGCCGGCGACCATATAAAGTCACTGAGCCGGCGACCATATAAAGTCACTAAGCCGGCGACCATATAAAGTCACTAAGCCGGCGACCATATAAAGTCACTGAGCCGGCGACCATATAAAGTCACTAAGCCGGCGACCATATAAAGTCACTAAGCCGGCGACCATATAAAGTCACTAAGCCGGCGACCATATAAAGTCACTGAGCCGGCGACCATATAAAGTCACTGAGCCGGCGACCATATAAAGTCACTGAGCCGGCGACCATATAAAGTCACTAAGCCGGCGACCATATAAAGTCACTAAGCCGGCGACCATATAAAGTCACTAAGCCGGCGACCATATAAAGTCACTGAGCCGGCGACCATATAAAGTCACTGAGCCGGCGACCATATAAAGTCACTGAGCCGGCGACCATATAAAGTCACTGAGCCGGCGACCATATAAAGTCACTGAGCCGGCGACCATGAAAAGTCACTGAGCCGGCGACCATATAAAGTCACTGAGCCGGCGACCATATAAAGTCACTAAGCCGGCGACCATATAAAGTCACTGAGCCGGCGACCATATAAAGTCACTAAGCCGGCGACCATATAAAGTCACTGAGCCGGCGACCATATAAAGTCACTAAGCCGGCGACCATATAAAGTCACTAAGCCGGCGACCATATAAAGTCACTAAGCCGGCGACCATATAAAGTCACTAAGCCGGCGACCATATAAAGTCACTAAGCCGGCGACCATATAAAGTCACTGAGCCGGCGACCATATAAAGTCACTGAGCCGGCGACCATATAAAGTCACTAAGCCGGCGACCATATAAAGTCACTAAGCCGGCGACCATATAAAGTCACTAAGCCGGCGACCATATAAAGTCACTGAGCCGGCGACCATATAAAGTCACTGAGCCGGCGACCATATAAAGTCACTAAGCCGGCGACCATATAAAGTCACTAAGCCGGCGACCATATAAAGTCACTAAGCCGGCGACCATATAAAGTCACTGAGCCGGCGACCATATAAAGTCACTGAGCCGGCGACCATATAAAGTCACTGAGCCGGCGACCATGAAAAGTCACTGAGCCGGCGACCATATAAAGTCACTGAGCCGGCGACCATATAAAGTCACTAAGCCGGCGACCATATAAAGTCACTGAGCCGGCGACCATATAAAGTCACTAAGCCGGCGACCATATAAAGTCACTAAGCCGGCGACCATATAAAGTCACTAAGCCGGCGACCATATAAAGTCACTAAGCCGGCGACCATATAAAGTCACTAAGCCGGCGACCATATAAAGTCACTAAGCCGGCGACCATATAAAGTCACTGAGCCGGCGACCATATAAAGTCACTAAGCCGGCGACCATATAAAGTCACTGAGCCGGCGACCATATAAAGTCACTGAGCCGGCGACCATATAAAGTCACTAAGCCGGCGACCATATAAAGTCACTAAGCCGGCGACCATATAAAGTCACTGAGCCGGCGACCATATAAAGTCACTGAGCCAGCGACCATATAAAGTCACTAAGCCGGCGACCATATAAAGTCACTAAGCCGGCGACCATATAAAGTCACTGAGCCGGCGACCATATAAAGTCACTAAGCCGGCGACCATATAAAGTCACTAAGCCGGCGACCATATAAAGTCACTGAGCCGGCGACCATATAAAGTCACTAAGCCGGCGACCATATAAAGTCACTAAGCCGGCGACCATATAAAGTCACTAAGCCGGCGACCATATAAAGTCACTGAGCCGGCGACCATATAAAGTCACTGAGCCGGCGACCATATAAAGTCACTGAGCCGGCGACCATATAAAGTCACTGAGCCGGCGACCATATAAAGTCACTGAGCCGGCGACCATATAAAGTCACTGAGCCGGCGACCATATAAAGTCACTAAGCCGGCGACCATATAAAGTCACTAAGCCGGCGACCATATAAAGTCACTGAGCCGGCGACCATATAAAGTCACTGAGCCGGCGACCATATAAAGTCACTAAGCCGGCGACCATATAAAGTCACTAAGCCGGCGACCATATAAAGTCACTAAGCCGGCGACCATATAAAGTCACTGAGCCGGCGACCATATAAAGTCACTGAGCCGGCGACCATATAAAGTCACTGAGCCGGCGACCATATAAAGTCACTAAGCCGGCGACCATATAAAGTCACTAAGCCGGCGACCATATAAAGTCACTAAGCCGGCGACCATATAAAGTCACTGAGCCGGCGGTGTTGTATGAGCATGCCTGCCGACCTGAGACCTTACCATGAATTAAAATAATGGGAGGGGGGGAAAAATGGACACGTTAGGTACCACCGGTGACACAACCATTATACGCAGCTGGAAGCTTCCGGTTGTGTCACCGGTGGTAACTAACGTGGCCATTTTTTGGGGGGTTCACTCCCATTATTTTATTTCAAGTAAGATAACAGCCTACACAACAAATACATTACATTGAGAACCATCTACAGTAGATGGCACCTTGGTGTGGGAATGCAAACACGTTAGCAACTGCGGCCCTTCCAGATGCCTAACTTAGCCTAGCCTAACCTAGCCTAACTTAGCCTAGCCTAACCTAGCCTAGCCTAACTTAGCCTAGCCTAACCTAGCCTAACTTAGCCTAGCCTAGCCTAGCCTAACCTAACCTAACCTAACCTACTGCTGAGATATCAACTGTAATTTCAGTTATTTTTTTCAGGTTTTTGAACAACTTGATTTCCATTTTCTTTTTTCTTCTTCTGTGAACTCAGTTTCTCTAGATGTGTGATGTAGTAGGAACTTGTAGTTTCCTACAGGCCAATAATCTTCATAGTTGAGTGGATAAAACGTGGTAATTAACTACAATGACCATAATCCATTGCGTATCTACTTGTCCAGTCTGCATTTCTTTTTAGGCCTGCTACTGAAGAGACAAGAATGTTGCTTCGTGATTAATCTCTACCTGGAAAATACCTGATCAAAGTGATTGATAGTTGGTATTCAGCAGTCATAAAATGATGCCTTATTTACTTAGAAGAACTACAAAATAGAGATTTTTGTCAGACATCATGAACAGCAGCTCTACAGAGATGAGATAATGACTTGGAATGAAATACTAAAGTCATCAAATAAAACAAATAATATACGCAACTGAAATATTATTAAAGTAATGTAAATAAATGATGGGTAATAAGCAGTCCTCGGAAGTCACTACCATCATGGGACTTTTATTCATTGTTTTATTCTGTGTTACAACATTCGACTCAAATAATCAAAACCGAAATCGAAAACGCGAAATAAGAAAATAAATAATTAACCGAAACTCAAACTGACCTCAAAAAAACACGAATTGCTCAGCACGACCTATAGCAGAGCGCTTTCCCACACCCACTCCATTTCCACATGGTCCATGCTATCCAAAATGATTGGGATGGCCCTACCCCATTGACGTTTACATTTGAAATGGTTCATTTTCATGTTGGGACGTGCCAAGGATCCGATCTGAGAGCAACTGAGTCTTTCCACACGCTCACTGTCGTTACAGAATTCAACCCAAATAATCAAAACCTTGAATCGAAAACCATGGGTTTTGTATTTATTATCATGATCCCGAAACCAAACCCAGTCCACACGCCCAGTACTTTCCTTTCGACACACCCACTTGACCATAGTCCGGTGTCCGTATCGAGCTGCTGCTCCCTACTTCTCCACGCGAACGTGAGTAGATTTCCTTGAAAACAACGGTCGGACATCTAGGAAGCAGTCTCCAGTTTGTATTAAACCTCCAAGGTGTAGACGGAACAAATATCGACCAGATCTTGATCGGACGACAACAACATGTTAAAGGTACAGTATTTATTTCTTAGTTGCAATAATGTTAATAGTTCGCCTAATTTCGGTTTATGTGACAAAACAAGCACTCTGAGTGTAGAGAAACATTGTACAATCTAAACCGCTGTGAAATCTATTTTAAATAACCACAAATATTGTGGTTTCAGATGTTTGAAGCTGGTGTACAAAACCGAAAGTAAAAGACGCAGAGACGCATAGTAATAGTAGATCTACCGCTTCTCAGACTTGCTTTCAATGAAGAAGACCCAGATCTATAACGGATATTTTTTTTAATGAAAGGTGTAACCGAGGCTTCTGAGAAACACAAAGAAACATGGCCTCAGTCTTCTCTGATCTAAAGGACCTCTTCATCTGTTCCATCTGTACCGAAGTCTTCACCGAACGTATATCACTGAGCTGCCAGCACACCTTCTGTAGACGATGCCTCCAGAACAATATGGACGCTGGTTGCGTTATCTGTCCAGTGTGCGGGGATCCAATCACGACGGAGAATTTCAGAGTCAACAGAATACTAAGGGACATGGCAGATGAAGTGAGACAGAGGAGAGTGGATCTCAGAGAGTTGAAGAGGAATGAGGGTGTGAATATGTGGGAAACCAACAAGAAGAAGAATGTCAAAACATCAATGTTGTTTATGAAGGAAAGCCTGGCTGCCAGAAAGACGGAGAGGAAGCTAAAGTCTTCTCTGACCACTGGTCCCTGGGAGGGTATACTTTTTGGCATTGTGGCCTTTTGTTGCTTTATTTCTGTCCTTACTTATGTTGTCCTTCCTTGTGTGGAATTTGTGTCCGTAACGATGTCAGGAAATGCAGCCAAGGTGTTCGGATCCCTTTTGGTGTTCATCTCTATGTTTGTCGTCTTCGCTGTTGTTGCTCATATGGTGGATTTTGTGGTTGAAAAAGTTTGACCTCAAATATTTGTTCTATAGTAATAACTGATTGATTGCTTTTATGCCGTGTTGGAGAGTCATTGGATGTAGCTAACTACCTTTCCCAGCAGTTTGGTGGTGGTTGAACATCTTTTTGAAATTAATTATCTTATTGAGTTGACTACATCTGCTGGTTTATGCCCAGTTTATTCATGCGACGATAAGTACAGTAGATTTTATTTGTGAAATGAATGTTGTGAAGCTTTAAACTGCTAACTGATTATATGGAAGGAAAAGGACCATGTTGTGTATTGTTGTAAAACTTTTCCCTGTAAATGTACCAGCTTTATACCGGCACCAGAGTTGCCAGCTTAATACTGTCATCTTGCTTCACAGCAGAGATGCTGTAATATATTGTACACCTCTGGTGCCATTACAATGCTGAATATTTACAGTGAAATTCTACCTCAATCTAAATACAAAGAAATATATACATGTGTACATAAAATACATGTATTCAAATAGCTGACAACATTAACTACAAATTAACAACATAATTGACAATAGAAGTAACAACAGTTACTAAATAACCAAATAAGAGCATCATTACAACTCTAATTTAAAACTATATTGTGTTCCTGTGTGGGGGGGGGGGGGTGTGTGAGACAAATGAGGGAGATTGAGATCAAATTGCGATCTGGTACAATCCTAGATCTATGATCAGGGGCAACTCTATTCGGGGTAAGGTGGTTCAGAGGCGGTGAAACGCACAACGGGACAGTTTGGTTAGGACAAGAGAAGTCAACATCATGTGTTCCTCATGGGGCTCCGTAACAAACCTCCTCGGGTCCTGATTGGTCAGCTCTTCTCAACCCTAGGACAAGCATAGAAAAAGAAAGACTAGAATGAGAGACAGAGAACACCAGGGCTGTTACTCTGTGGGTAAATAGAGAGAACCAGGGCTGTTCCTCTGTGGGTGAATAGAGAGAACCAGGGCTGTTACTCTGTAGGTAAACAGAGAGAACCAGGGCTGTTCCTCTGTGGGTAAACAGAGAGAACCAGGGCTGTTACTCTGTGGGTAAACAGAGAGAACCAGGGCTGTTACTCTGTGGGTAAACAGAGAGAACCAGGGCTGTTACTCTGTGGGTAAACAGAGAGAACCAGGGCTGTTACTCTGTGGGTAAACAGAGAGAACCAGGGCTGTTCCTCTGTGGGTAAACAGAGAGAACCAGGGCTGTTCCTCTGTGGGTAAACAGAGAGAACCAGGGCTGTTCCTCTGTGGATAAACAGAGAGAACCAGGGCTGTTCCTCTGTGGATAAACAGAGAGAACCAGGGCTGTTCCTCTGTGGATAAACAGAGAGAACCAGGGCTGTTCCTCTGTGGGTAAACAGAGAGAACCAGGGCTGTTCCTCTGTGGGTAAACAGAGAGAACCAGGGCTGTTCCTCTGTGGGTAAACAGAGAGAACCAGGGCTGTTCCTCTGTGGGTAAACAGAGAGAACCAGGGCTGTTACTCTGTGGGTGAATAGAGAACACCAGGGCTGTTACTCTGTGGGTAAATAGAGACAGAGAGAACACCAGGGCTGTTACTCTGTGGATAAATAGAGACAGAGAACACCAGGGCTGTTACTCTGTGGGTAAATAGAGAGCACCAGGGCTGATACTCTGTGGATAAATAGAGACAGAGAGCACCAGGGCTGATACTCTGTGGGTAAATAGAGAACACCAGGGCTGTTCCTCTGTGGGTAAATAGAGACAGAGAGAACCAGGGCTGTTACTCTGTGGGTAAACAGAGAGACAGAGAGCACCAGGGCTGTTACTCTGTGGGTAAACAGAGAGACAGAGAGCACCAGGGCTGTTACTCTGTGGGTAAACAGAGAGACAGAGAGCACCAGGGCTGTTACTCTGTGGGTAAACAGAGAGACAGAGAGCACCAGGGCTGATACTCTGTGGGTAAACAGAGAGACAGAGAGCACCAGGGCTGATACTCTGTGGGTAAACAGAGAGACAGAGAACACCAGTGCTGTTACTCTGTGGGTAAACAGAGAGACAGAGAGCACCAGGGCCGATACTCTGTGGGTAAACAGAGAGACAGAGAGCACCAGGGCTGTTACTCTGTGGGTAAACAGAGAGACAGAGAGCACCAGGGCTGATACTCTGTGGGTAAACAGAGAGACAGAGAGCACCAGGGCTGATACTCTGTGGGTAAATAGAGAACACCAGGGCTGTTCCTCTGTGGGTAAACAGAGACAGAGAGCACCAGGGCTGTTACTCTGTGGGTAAATAGAGACAGAGAGCACCAGGGCTGATACTCTGTGGGTAAACAGAGAGACAGAGAGCACCAGGGCTGATACTCTGTGGGTAAACAGAGACAGAGAGCACCAGGGCTGATACTCTGTGGGTAAACAGAGAGACAGAGAACACCAGGGCTGTTACTCTGTGGGTAAACAGAGAGACAGAGAGCACCAGGGCTGTTACTCTGTGGGTAAACAGAGAGACAGAGAGCACCAGGGCTGTTACTCTGTGGGTAAACAGAGAGACAGAGAGCACCAGGGCTGTTACTCTGTGGGTAAACAGAGAGACAGAGAGCACCAGGGCTGATACTCTGTGGGTAAACAGAGAGACAGAGAGCACCAGGGCTGATACTCTGTGGGTAAACAGAGAGACAGAGAACACCAGGGCTGTTACTCTGTGGGTAAACAGAGAGACAGAGAGCACCAGGGCTGATACTCTGTGGGTAAACAGAGAGACAGAGAGCACCAGGGCTGATACTCTGTGGGTAAATAGATAACACCAGGGCTGTTCCTCTGTGGGTAAACAGAGAGAACCAGGGCTGTTCCTCTGTGGGTAAATAGAGAACACCAGGGCTGTTCCTCTGTGGGTAAACAGAGAGCACCAGGGCTGATACTCTGTGGGTAAATAGAGAACACCAGGGCTGTTCCTCTGTGGGTAAATAGAGAACACCAGGGCTGTTCCTCTGTGGGTAAATAGAGACAGAGAGCACCAGGGCTGTTACTCTGTGGATAAATAGAGACAGAGAACACCAGGGCTGATACTCTGTGGGTAAATAGAGAACACCAGGGCTGTTCCTCTGTGGGTAAACAGAGAGAACCAGGGCTGTTCCTCTGTGGATAAACAGAGAGAACCAGGGCTGTTCCTCTGTGGATAAACAGAGAGAACCAGGGCTGTTCCTCTGTGGGTAAACAGAGAGAACCAGGGCTGTTCCTCTGTGGGTAAATAGAGAACACCAGGGCTGTTACTCTGTGGGTAAACAGAGAGAACCAGGGCTGTTACTCTGTGGGTAAACAGAGAACACCAGGGCTGTTACTCTGTGGGTAAACAGAGAGAACCAGGGCTGATACTCTGTGGGTAAACAGAGAACACCAGGGCTGTTACTCTGTGGGTAAACAGAGAGAACCAGGGCTGTTACTCTGTGGGTAAACAGAGAACACCAGGGCTGTTACTCTGTGGGTAAACAGAGAGAACCAGGGCTGATACTCTGTGGGTAAACAGAGAGAACCAGGGCTGTTACTCTGTGGGTAAATAGAGAACACCAGGGCTGTTCCTCTGTGGGTAAATAGAGAACACCAGGGCTGTTCCTCTGTGGGTAAATAGAGACAGAGAGCACCAGGGCTGTTACTCTGTGGATAAATAGAGACAGAGAACACCAGGGCTGATACTCTGTGGGTAAATAGAGAACACCAGGGCTGTTCCTCTGTGGGTAAACAGAGAACACCAGGGCTGTTACTCTGTGGGTAAACAGAGAACACCAGGGCTGTTACTCTGTGGGTAAACAGAGAGAACCAGGGCTGTTACTCTGTGGGTAAACAGAGAACACCAGGGCTGTTACTCTGTGGGTAAACAGAGAGAACCAGGGCTGATACTCTGTGGGTAAATAGAGACAGAGAACACCAGGGCTGATACTCTGTGGGTAAATAGAGAACACCAGGGCTGTTCCTCTGTGGGTAAACAGAGAACACCAGGGCTGTTACTCTGTGGGTAAACAGAGAGAACCAGGGCTGTTACTCTGTGGGTAAACAGAGAACACCAGGGCTGTTACTCTGTGGGTAAACAGAGAGAACCAGGGCTGTTACTCTGTGGGTAAACAGAGAGAACCAGGGCTGTTACTCTGTGGGTAAACAGAGAACACCAGGGCTGTTACTCTGTGGGTAAACAGAGAGAACCAGGGCTGTTACTCTGTGGGTAAACAGAGAACACCAGGGCTGTTACTCTGTGGGTAAACAGAGAGAACCAGGGCTGATACTCTGTGGATAAATAGAGACAGAGAGCACCAGGGCTGATACTCTGTGGGTAAATAGAGAACACCAGGGCTGTTCCTCTGTGGGTAAACAGAGAGAACCAGGGCTGATACTCTGTGGGTAAATAGAGACAGAGAGCACCAGGGCTGTTACTCTGTGGGTAAACAGAGAGACAGAGAGCACCAGGGCTGTTACTCTGTGGGTAAACAGAGAGACAGAGAGCACCAGGGCTGTTACTCTGTGGGTAAACAGAGAGACAGAGAGCACCAGGGCTGATACTCTGTGGGTAAACAGAGAGACAGAGAACACCAGGGCTGTTACTCTGTGGGTAAACAGAGAGACAGAGAGCACCAGGGCCGATACTCTGTGGGTAAACAGAGAGACAGAGAGCACCAGGGCTGTTACTCTGTGGGTAAACAGAGAGACAGAGAGCACCAGGGCTGATACTCTGTGGGTAAACAGAGAGACAGAGAGCACCAGGGCTGATACTCTGTGGGTAAATAGAGAACACCAGGGCTGTTCCTCTGTGGGTAAACAGAGACAGAGAGCACCAGGGCTGTTACTCTGTGGGTAAATAGAGACAGAGAGCACCAGGGCTGATACTCTGTGGGTAAACAGAGAGACAGAGAGCACCAGGGCTGATACTCTGTGGGTAAACAGAGACAGAGAGCACCAGGGCTGATATTCTGTGGGTAAACAGAGAGACAGAGAACACCAGGGCTGTTACTCTGTGGGTAAACAGAGAGACAGAGAGCACCAGGGCTGTTACTCTGTGGGTAAACAGAGAGACAGAGAGCACCAGGGCTGATACTCTGTGGGTAAACAGAGAGACAGAGAGCACCAGGGCTGATACTCTGTGGGTAAACAGAGAGACAGAGAACACCAGGGCTGTTACTCTGTGGGTAAACAGAGAGACAGAGAGCACCAGGGCTGATACTCTGTGGGTAAACAGAGAGACAGAGAGCACCAGGGCTGATACTCTGTGGGTAAATAGAGACAGAGAGAACCAGGGCTGTTCCTCTGTGGGTAAACAGAGAGAACCAGGGCTGTTCCTTTGTGGGTAAATAGAGAGCACCAGGGCTGTTCCTCTGTGGGTAAACAGAGAGCACCAGGGCTGATACTCTGTGGGTAAATAGAGAACACCAGGGCTGTTCCTCTGTGGGTAAATAGAGACAGAGAGCACCAGGGCTGTTACTCTGTGGATAAATAGAGACAGAGAACACCAGGGCTGATACTCTGTGGGTAAATAGAGAACACCAGGGTTGTTCCTCTGTGGGTAAACAGAGAACACCAGGGCTGTTACTCTGTGGGTAAACAGAGAGAACCAGGGCTGTTACTCTGTGGGTAAACAGAGAACACCAGGGCTGTTACTCTGTGGGTAAACAGAGAGAACCAGGGCTGATACTCTGTGGGTAAACAGAGAACACCAGGGCTGTTACTCTGTGGGTAAACAGAGAGAACCAGGGCTGTTACTCTGTGGGTAAACAGAGAACACCAGGGCTGTTACTCTGTGGGTAAACAGAGAGAACCAGGGCTGATACTCTGTGGGTAAACAGAGAGAACCAGGGCTGTTACTCTGTGGGTAAATAGAGAACACCAGGGCTGTTCCTCTGTGGGTAAATAGAGAACACCAGGGCTGTTCCTCTGTGGGTAAATAGAGACAGAGAGCACCAGGGCTGTTACTCTGTGGATAAATAGAGACAGAGAACACCAGGGCTGATACTCTGTGGGTAAATAGAGAACACCAGGGCTGTTCCTCTGTGGGTAAACAGAGAACACCAGGGCTGTTACTCTGTGGGTAAACAGAGAGAACCAGGGCTGTTACTCTGTGGGTAAACAGAGAGAACCAGGGCTGTTACTCTGTGGGTAAACAGAGAACACCAGGGCTGTTACTCTGTGGGTAAACAGAGAGAACCAGGGCTGATACTCTGTGGGTAAACAGAGAACACCAGGGCTGTTACTCTGTGGGTAAACAGAGAGAACCAGGGCTGTTACTCTGTGGGTAAACAGAGAACACCAGGGCTGTTACTCTGTGGGTAAACAGAGAGAACCAGGGCTGATACTCTGTGGGTAAACAGAGAGAACCAGGGCTGTTACTCTGTGGGTAAATAGAGAACACCAGGGCTGTTCCTCTGTGGGTAAATAGAGAACACCAGGGCTGTTCCTCTGTGGGTAAACAGAGAACACCAGGGCTGATACTCTGTGGGTGAATAGAGAGCACCAGGGCTGTTCCTCTGTGGGTAAACAGAGAACACCAGGGCTGTTCCTCTGTGGATAAACAGAGAACACCAGGGCTGTTACTCTGTGGGTAAATAGAGAGAACCAGGGCTGTTACTCTGTGGGTAAACAGAGAACACCAGGGCTGATACTCTGTGGGTAAACAGAGAACACCAGGGCTGATACTCTGTGGGTAAATAGAGAGAACCAGGGCTGTTACTCTGTGGGTAAACAGAGAACACCAGGGCTGATACTCTGTGGGTAAATAGAGAGAACCAGGGCTGTTCCTCTGTGGGTAAACAGAGAGAACCAGGGCTGTTACTCTGTGGGTAAACAGAGAGAACCAGGGCTGTTACTCTGTGGGTAAACAGAGAACACCAGGGCTGATACTCTGTGGGTAAATAGAGAGAACCAGGGCTGTTCCTCTGTGGGTAAACAGAGAGAACCAGGGCTGTTACTCTGTGGGTAAACAGAGAGAACCAGGGCTGTTACTCTGTGGGTAAACAGAGAACACCAGGGCTGATACTCTGTGGGTAAATAGAGAGAACCAGGGCTGTTCCTCTGTGGGTAAACAGAGAGAACC
The DNA here is from genome assembly GCF_045679555.1 of Salvelinus alpinus. Lineage (NCBI taxonomy): Eukaryota > Metazoa > Chordata > Actinopteri > Salmoniformes > Salmonidae > Salvelinus > Salvelinus alpinus. The sequence goes on from NC_092098.1 coordinate 54,683,752, forward strand.
AGGGCTGTTACTCTGTGGGTAAACAGAGAACACCAGGGCTGTTCCTCTGTGGGTAAACAGAGAGAACCAGGGCTGTTACTCTGTGGGTAAACAGAGAGAACCAGGGCTGTTCCTCTGTGGGTAAACAGAGAACACCAGGGCTGATACTCTGTGGGTAAATAGAGAGAACCAGGGCTGTTCCTCTGTGGGTAAACAGAGAGAACCAGGGCTGTTACTCTGTGGGTAAACAGAGAGAACCAGGGCTGTTACTCTGTGGGTAAACAGAGAACACCAGGGCTGATACTCTGTGGGTAAACAGAGAGAACCAGGGCTGTTCCTCTGTGGGTAAACAGAGAGCACCAGGGCTGTTCCTCTGTGGGTAAACAGAGACAGATGGGATATGGGACATATCAAGCTGGTGTTGTGTGTACCTACTTAACTACAAATCTACAGTAGGCATGAGCTATTACTGTAAATACATAATACAGATCTACAGTAGGCATGAGCTATTACTGTAAATACATAATACAGATCTACAGTAGGCATGAGCTATTACTGTAAATACATAATACAGATCTACAGTAGGCATGAGCTATTACTGTAAATACATAATACAGATCTACAGTAGGCATGAGCTATTACTGTAAATACATAATACAGATCTACAGTAGGCATGAGCTATTACTGTAAATACATAATACAAATCTACAGTAGGCATGAGCTATTACTGTAAATACATAATACAAATCTACAGTAGGCATGAGCTATTACTGTAAATACATAATACAGAATGTTCGGAGTGATTCCTACAGGAGTTTTCCAATTACAGTTAATAACTGTATTTTTCAGCATTTTAACCATAATGCAATGCAATCTATAACATGAATGCTGTAAACACATGTATGGTATTTTACTGTGCATTCTACAGTGTTTTACTGTTGAAATGACAAATATTTACACTATATAGCTTTTCTCCATTTGAGAAGACACTAACCTATTTGTATTGAAATGTAATAAAAAATGTATTATGTTATGCCGTTTTTTGTTTTTCCTTCACTAATACCCTTTTCCTTTACTACATAAATGTTAATTGCTCTTGTGTTTGCAACAGAGAGACCCTTTTAAAAATACATTCTTGTCACAACCTGCTAAAGTGGTTGTTCATCTCTTCAAAGGAGCTCCCGAATGGCGCAGCGGTCTAAGGCACTGCACAAAGTGCAAGAGGCGTCACTACAACCCCTGGTTCGAATCCAGGCTGTATCACATCGGGCCGTGATTGGGAGTCCCATAGGGTGGCGCACAATTGGCCCAGCGTCGTCCGGGTTTGGCCGGGGTAGGCTGTCACTGTAAATTAGAATATGTTCTTAACTGACTTGCCTAGTTAAATAAAGGTTAAATAAAATGTTAAATAGGAGGTGTTTAACCAATCCAATAACCATCCGTTACAGATCAATACTTCCAAGATAATCAAATATATGAGTTCTGGTTTACGATATACAGTACTTTACAGTTAGTCCAGGTTAGTTCAGTTTAACTAGGTTAGTCCACTCTAACTAGGATAGTCCACTGTTAACTAGGTTAGTCCACTCTAACTAGGTTAGTCCAGTTTAACTAGGTTAGTCCACTCTAACTAGGTTAGTCCACTCTAACTAGGTTAGTCCACTCTAACTAGGTTAGTCTACTCTAACTAGGTTAGTCCACTCTAACCAGGTTAGTCCAGTTTAACCAGAACAGAGGGGGATAATCTGAATAGAACACTATCGTTTGCCAATTATAAAAGGGATACGGTGCCATTCTGGACATAGCCAGAGAAAGACACGTGTGGTCTCAGGTGGACAGTGAGGACACGGTGGACCTCTGTGAAGATATACTACAGATCACCATGATCTGCCCCCCTCACTGCTGCAGTCAGCTACAGAGGAGGAGTATGTAATGATGTTCTCCAGCCTGAGGAGGGTGATGACGAGCAGCGTCAACAGGAACACCAACAGGCTCCACGGCTGCCATGGAAACGGAGGTGGGGGAGAACTTCAGGAAGGTTCCGTTGTCAGGGGAGATTCCGGGTCCGTTGAGCTCGTCCAATGGGAGGTCCATCCTGACGTTGGGATTAGACGGATCTGAGGGAGAGGAGAAATCAAATCCTGGTATGTGGTAACCAATACATTTAGTTTGCAAAGCAAGAACGTAATTAAATGCTAACCTTGCCATTTATTTTGTGCAAATTTTCAGGATCACCTTTTTGCGTACCTAATTGTAGTCCTTGCATTGCGTACTGCATAGGGTATATTTTAGGCTTTCCTATATCCCAAAATATTCCCAGGATATTCCTGAATCCCACAAATCAATCCTGTACAAGCTCCCAAATTGTCAAAGCTAAAATACCAACCTTGCAGGATTAACAATTCTACTGGGCTCTGCCTATCCAATGGCTGTTCTGTTATTTATTGTCCCTAATCCCTACAGATCTGAAAGATGCCGCTCTGCCTTACCACTGAGCTAGTATACAACTAGGGACCGTTCCTCAAACTCAACAGTAAGGGTCTTACAGTAGAGTGGGCTATCCCCTAAGTCGAGTACCTATACTACCTCACCCTGCAACCCAGCACCTTTTCAGGATCGTCCAGGCCAGAGCGTGGACCTTAGGACACTATGAGTGGACACTCTCCTGGGTTGGTTTAGCCCAGAATCACCTCTCATATGACTCCTACCAATGCACTCAGTACCATTAGTTGGGTCTCAGGTTCCTTCATACCAGCAATTCAGGTTCCCGATAGACTAATTAACCAGACACTACGAATCCTCCATTAATCCAGTCTGTTTCATAAACTTACAGTAAAACGACATGCTCTTGTATGACTCTTTGATGACACAAGGTTTAAGAACAATAAAGCAAGTTTATTCAAAATTCCAGAAACAGGCATAAAAAATCCCAGATCAATCAATCACAAATCAATATCACCAAAGATGATACGAAAAACATACCTTGGATTAAATTCAGAGATGTCTTCAGCGCTCTTAACTAAACCCTTAACTAAACCCTTAACTAAACCCTTAACTAAACCCTTAATTGTCTATTACAATTTCATGAGAAGCACAGTATTTAATAACAAGAAAAACGGGTTCTTACCTTCTACAATTTATAAAAAGCTTTTTGTCTCCCCCCTCAGGATGATCAGTCCCTCAGTTGGTGTCTAAAAAACTAACAGCTACTAGAACACGTCTATCAATGAGGGAACCTTAAGGGTTCCTCCTAGAATGTACTAGAACACTTCTATCAATGAGGGAACCTTAAGGGTTCCTCCTAGAATGTACTAGAACACATCTATCAATGAGGGAACCTTAAGGGTTCCACCTAGAATGTACTAGAACACTTCTATCAATGAGGTAACCTTAAGGGTTCCACCTAGAATGTACTAGAACACTTCTATCAATGAGGGAACCTTAAGGGTTCCTCCTAGAATGTACTAGAACACTTCTATCTATGAGGGAACCTTAAGGTTTCCTCCTAGAATGTACTAGAACACGTCTATCTATGAGGTCACCTTAAGGGTTTTCCAGATCAAGCTAGCAAACTTAATATACTTCATTAACATCAACTTCTTAAAACATTTTTCAAACATGAACCTTTCCTAATCCCTTCACCCTTCTACCTTTACTCAATTCTTATTTTACTACAACCTAATTTATTACTCCAGTTATATCTTAAACCTTCAATATTTTAAACATTTCAGCATTATAACATTTTACCATTATAACGTCTCATTATCAACCTCCTAAGGCCTTGTCCTCTGAGCCTAATCAAACACAGTCTATATTATTCACACCTTAAAGAAAACAACATTATAAAACTCCTAACCTTTAACTGCATTATTTTAACACCCCTTTAATATCTCCCAATGTGTATCTCCCAATGTGTATCTCCCAATGTGTATCTCCCAATGTTTACCTATCTTTTTCAACCTTTAACATTTAATCTTTATTTCTTCTTCTCTTTAGTCAATGTCAATTCTCCATCAATGTTCATTCTTCTTTATGCTCCATGTGTGAGTGAAAGTGAAACTTCTTCCTGAGTGTGTGTGTGGGTGTATATTAGTGGGTCCTCCCTACCCGTGTCCTCTGTCACTAAAATGTCACAGAAACCTGAGCCTCAACCAACAATTCTTTACACAGGAAAGAACCTCAGTCTACCTCTGTACATTACCAAACAGGAAAGAACCTCAGTCTACCTCTGTACATTACCAAACAGGAAAGAACCTCAGTCTACCTCTGTACATTACCAAACAGGAAAGAACCTCACTCTACCTCTGTACATTACCAAACAGGAAAGAACCTCACTCTACCTCTGTACATTACCAAACAGGAAAGAACCTCAGTCTACCTCTGTACATTACCAAACAGGAAAGAACCTCAGTCTACCTCTGTACATTACCAAACAGGAAAGAACCTCAGTCTACCTCTGTACATTACCAAACAGGAAAGAACCTCACTCTACCTCTGTACATTACCAAACAGGAAAGAACCTCACTCTACCTCTGTACATTACCAAACAGGAAAGAACCTCACTCTACCTCTGTACATTACCAAACAGGAAAGAACCTCAGTCTACCTCTGTACATTACCAAACAGGAAAGAACCTCACTCTACCTCTGTACATTACCAAACAGGAAATAACCTCAGTCTACCTCTGTACATTACCAAACAGGAAAGAACCTCAGTCTACCTCTGTACATTACCAAACAGGAAAGAACCTCAGTCTACCTCTGTACATTACCAAACAGGAAAGAACCTCAGTCTACCACTGTACATTACCAAACAGGAAAGAACCTCACTCTACCTCTGTACATTACCAAACAGGAAAGAACCTCACTCTACCTCTGTACATTACCAAACAGGAAAGAACCTCAGTCTACCTCTGTACATTACCAAACAGGAAAGAACCTCACTCTACCTCTGTACATTACCAAACAGGAAAGAACCTCAGTATACCTCTGTACATTACCAAACATATTTATGTTCTATTTCTTCTTTTAGACATAAATCATTTACATTTTAGTCATTCAACTAACATCCAGTAAGACGTAGCGTCAGTTCATTCAACTAATCTTGGCAACCCAGAACAAAAATCATAATTTATGTTACGTGCGTCTGTCCACGAGAGATTAGTACAAATCAACCATATTCTGTCATTATAAGGAACCACTTCTTCTTCAATAGAACTATCTGCAGAATCAGAACCAGGAAGAAAAGACAAGTAGGAGTGAAGAAAGTTGCTCTGAATTCCTGGTCCTCCCTCAGCTGATCTCATGAGTGGCTCTCAGGCGTAGCGTGAAGTCTCCTGGCAGCCCTCCTCTGATCAGTTCCACACGGAGCTGGAAACACAACACACACAGTGATTATCAGGTAGAGCTGAGGAGAAACCTGTCTGATCTGACAGTGACACTGACCTGCTGTAACACCACGTTTCTGATGTAATCATCTGTTAGTTGGATCAGAGAGGACAGTTTTATCCTCAGTACAACAACGTATCCTGTGGAAACAGTTAGTCCACATTATTACAAAACACACACACAAATATTTTTTTTTAAATTTGAACAAAAGTAAATTCTGTACTTACTAGGCCCACTGCTTTTTGTTGTACTGTCCACAATATGGGTTGTGAGATCGGTGGTTGGGTTTGTACTTAAAGTTGTGGTAGTTGTGGGTGCTGTGATAGTTGTGGGTGCTGTGATAGTTGTGGGTGCTGTGGTAGTTGTGGGTGCTGTGGTAGTTGTGGTCACTGTGGTAGTTGTGGGTCCGTATGTACTGACATTTGTGGGCATGGTTGTGAGTTCAGTAGTTGTTTGGGTGGTAGTTGGAGGTGCAGGTGCAATCTGTGTGGTCGTGAGGTTTGTCAGAGTTGAGGAGGTTGTTGGTTCCTCTGTGGTTGTGAGGTTTATTGTCAGAGGAGGGGAGGTTGTTGGTTCCTCTGTGGTTGTGAGGTTTATTGTCAGAGGAGGGGAGGTTGTTGGTTCCTCTGTGGTCGTGAGGTTTATTGTCAGAGGAGGGGAGGTTGTTGGTTCCGCTGTGGTTATGATGGCTGTAGCAAAGACAGACAAATAAACAGACAGACAGACAGACAGAGATGTGTTGATTGGTTGGTAATTGTTTCAAACATGCATTTCAAATAGCATCTGTAAGTAACAGTGAGACTAGCAGAACACCAGAAAGGGGATCAATAACCTCATGCTGTAGTGAAACTGTACCCACCGCTTGTGTTTCCAACCCTGACGATCACACAGCGCAGCTCAGAGTGATACTTGGAACTGAGAAGATCAACAGAACAACTGTTAAACTGTTCAGATCTTTGTTAAACTGTATTTTATAAAACATTACAAAAACAAACAAACCACAAACCACATACCATTGGTTTAATGAAACATGTCAAACCCAATCAAACCACATACCATTGAAGGGAAAGGCAGGTTAAAACCTAGTCAGTTGAACAACTGAATGCATTCTAACAAAATGTGTCTAAATGTACATTTAACTGATAGTCTTGATAGTAGCCTTCTGAAATGATGGATTATGCTAGTTAATTTGTTGCCTTTATTTAATCAGGTTTGTCATTGGAACACATTATGTTGAGCTATAAGTTTCCAGTTGAAGTGGCTGCAGACTGACCTGTTGTTCACTCCCTGAGCGATGAAGCACACAGGATAGTACCCTCCCTCCTCATCCTCAGTGGGCGTCCATCTTAGAAGGTACTCTCCTGGGACAGTGGTGTTCTCTGTGATATTGGAAGGTCCACTCACCAACAGCTCTGAAACCCTGAAACACACAGGGAGAAAATGCCAGATCAGGAACCATATCAGTTTATGTATTGATTGTACATGTCTGATCAGTAACCATATCAGTTTTCCTAACTATGAGGGGAGAGGAGGTCCTAACTAATCAATTAAGACCTAGACGACCAGGTGAGAGGAGGTCCTAACTAATCAATTAAGATCTAGACAACCAGGTGAGAGGAGGTCCTAACTAATCAATGAAGACCTAGACAACCAGGTGAGAGTAGTTCCTAACTAATCAATGAAGACCTAAACAACCAGTTGAGAGGAGGTCCTAACTAATCAATTAAGACCTAAACAACCAGGTGAGAGTAGTTCCTAACTAATCAATGAAGACCTAAACAACCAGGTGAGAGGAGGTCCTAACTAATCAATTAAGACCTAGACAACCAGGTGAGAGGAGGTCCTAACTAATCAATGAAGACCTAAACAACCAGGTGAGAGGAGGTCCTAACTAATCAATTAAGACCTAGACAACCAGGTGAGAGTAGTTCCTAACTAATCAATGAAGACCTAAACAACCAGTTGAGAGGAGGTCCTAACTAATCAATTAAGACCTAAACAACCAGGTGAGAGTAGTTCCTAACTAATCAATGAAGACCTAGTCAACCAGGTGAGAGGAGTTCCTGACTAATCAATTAAGACCTAAACAACCAGGTGAGAGTAGTTCCTAACTAATCAATGAAGACCTAAACAACCAGGTGAGAGTAGTTCCTGACTAATCAATTAAGACCTAAACAACCAGGTGAGAGTAGTTCCTAACTAATCAATTAAGACCTAGACAACCAGGTGAGAGGAGTTCCTGGCTAATCAATTAAGACCTAGACAACCAGGTGAGAGGAGTTCCTGACTAATCAATTAAGACCTAGACAACCAGGTGAGAGGAGTTCCTAACTAATCAATTAAGACCTAGACAACCAGGTGAGAGGAGGTCCTAACTAATCAATTAAGACCTAGACAACCAGGTGAGAGGAGGTACTAACTAATCAATTAAGATCTAGACAACCAGGTGAGAGGAGTTCCTAACTAATCAATTAAGACCTAAACAACCAGGTGAGAGGAGGTCCTAACTAATCAATTAAGACCTAGACAACCAGGTGAGAGGAGGTCCTAACTAATCAATTAAGACCTAGACAACCAGGTGAGAGGAGTTCCTAACTAATCAATTAAGACCTAAACAACCAGGTGAGAGGAGGTCCTAACTAATCAATTAAGACCTAGACAACCAGGTGAGAGGAGGTTCTAACTAATCAATTAAGACCTAGACAACCAGGTGAGAGGAGTTCCTAACTAATCAATTAAGACCTAGACAACCAGGTGAGAGGAGGTCCTAACTAATCATTTAAGACCTAGACAACCAGGTGAGAGGAGGTCCTGACTAATCAATTAAGACCTAGACAACCAGGTGAGAGGAGTTCCTAACTAATCAATTAAGACCTAGACAACCAGGTGAGAGGAGTTCCTGACTAATCAATTAAGACCTAAACAACCAGGTGAGAGGAGTTCCTGACTAATCAATTAAGACCTAGACAACCAGGTGAGAGGAGTTCCTGACTAATCAATTAAGACCTAAACAACCAGGTGAGAGGAGTTCCTAACTAATCAATTAAGACCTAGACGACCAGGTGAGAGGAGTTCCTGACTAATCAATTAAGACCTAAACAACCAGGTGAGAGGAGTTCCTAACTAATCAATTAAGATCTAGACGACCAGGTGAGGGGAGTTCCTAACTAATCAATTAAGACCTAGACGACCAGGTGAGTGGAGTTCCTAACTAATCAATTAAGACCTAGACAACCAGGTGAGAGGAGTTCCTAACTAATCAATTAAGACCTAGACGACCAGGTGAGAGGAGGTCCTAACTAATCAATTAAGACCTAGACAACCAGGTGAGGGGAGGTCCTAACTAATCAATTAAGACCTAGACAACCAGGTGAGGGGAGTTCCTAACTAATCAATTAAGACCTAGACAACCAGGTGAGAGGAGTTCCTAACTAATCAATTAAGACCTAGACAACCAGGTGAGAGGAGTTCCTAACTAATCAATTAAGACCTAGACGACCAGGTGAGAGGAGGTCCTAACTAATCAATTAAGACCTAGACAACCAGGTGAGGGGAGGTCCTAACTAATCAATTAAGACCTAGACAACCAGGTGAGAGGAGTTCCTAACTAATCAATTAAGACCTAGACAACCAGGTGAGAGGAGGTCCTAACTAATCAATTAAGACCTAGACAACCAGGTGAGGGGAGTTCCTAACTAATCAATTAAGACCTAGACGACCAGGTGAGAGGAGTTCCTGACTAATCAATGAAGACCTAGACAACCAGGTGAGGGGAGTTCCTAACTAATCAATTAAGACCTAGACAACCAGGTGAGAGGAGGTCCTGACTAATCAATTAAGATCTAGACAACCAGGTGAGAGGAGTTCCTAACTAATCAATTAAGACCTAGACAACCAGGTGAGAGGAGGTCCTGACTAATCAATTAAGACCTAGACAACCAGGTGAGAGGAGTTCCTAACTAATCAATTAAGACCTAGACAACCAGGTGAGAGGAGTTCCTGACTAATCAATTAAGACCTAAACAACCAGGTGAGAGGAGTTCCTGACTAATCAATTAAGACCTAGACAACCAGGTGAGAGGAGTTCCTGACTAATCAATTAAGACCTAAACAACCAGGTGAGAGGAGTTCCTAACTAATCAATTAAGACCTAGACGACCAGGTGAGAGGAGTTCCTGACTAATCAATTAAGACCTAAACAACCAGGTGAGAGGAGTTCCTAACTAATCAATTAAGATCTAGACAACCAGGTGAGGGGAGTTCCTAACTAATCAATTAAGACCTAGACAACCAGGTGAGTGGAGTTCCTAACTAATCAATTAGACCTAGACAACTAGGTGAGAGGAGGTCTTAACTAATCAATTAAGACCTAGACAACCAGGTGAGAGGAGTTCCTGACTAATCAATTAAGACCTAGACAACCAGGTGAGAGTAGTTCCTAACTAATCAATGAAGACCTAGACAACCAGGTGAGAGTAGTTCCTGACTAATCAATTAAGACCTAAACAACCAGGTGAGAGTAGTTCCTAACTAATCAATGAAGACCTAGACAACCAGGTGAGAGTAGTTCCTAACTAATCAATGAAGACCTAGACAACCAGGTGAGAGTAGTTCCTGACTAATCAATTAAGACCTAAACAACCAGGTGAGAGTAGTTCCTAACTAATCAATGAAGACCTAGACAACCAGGTGAGAGGAGTTCCTAACTAATCAATTAAGACCTAGACAACCAGGTGAGAGTTCCTGACTAATCAATTAAGACCTAGACAACCAGGTGAGAGGAGTTCCTAACTAATCAATTAAGACCTAGACAACCAGGTGAGAGGAGTTCCTAACTAATCAATTAAGACCTAGACAACCAGGTGAGAGGAGTTCCTGACTAATCAATTAAGACCTAGACAACCAGGTGAGAGGAGGTCCTAACTAATCAATTAAGACCTAGACAACCAGGTGAGAGGAGTTCCTAACTAATCAATTAAGACCTAAACAACCAGGTGAGAGGAGGTCCTAACTAATCAATTAAGACCTAGACAACCAGGTGAGAGGAGGTACTAACTAATCAATTAAGATCTAGACAACCAGGTGAGAGGAGTTCCTAACTAATCAATTAAGACCTAAACAACCAGGTGAGAGGAGGTCCTAACTAATCAATTAAGACCTAGACAACCAGGTGAGAGGAGGTCCTAACTAATCAATTAAGACCTAGACAACCAGGTGAGAGGAGTTCCTAACTAATCAATTAAGACCTAAACAACCAGGTGAGAGGAGGTCCTAACTAATCAATTAAGACCTAGACAACCAGGTGAGAGGAGGTCCTAACTAATCAATTAAGACCTAGACAACCAGGTGAGAGGAGTTCCTAACTAATCAATTAAGACCTAGACAACCAGGTGAGAGGAGGTCCTAACTAATCATTTAAGACCTAGACAACCAGGTGAGAGGAGGTCCTGACTAATCAATTAAGACCTAGACAACCAGGTGAGAGGAGTTCCTAACTAATCAATTAAGACCTAGACAACCAGGTGAGAGGAGTTCCTGACTAATCAATTAAGACCTAAACAACCAGGTGAGAGGAGTTCCTGACTAATCAATTAAGACCTAGACAACCAGGTGAGAGGAGTTCCTGACTAATCAATTAAGACCTAAACAACCAGGTGAGAGGAGTTCCTAACTAATCAATTAAGACCTAGACGACCAGGTGAGAGGAGTTCCTGACTAATCAATTAAGACCTAAACAACCAGGTGAGAGGAGTTCCTAACTAATCAATTAAGATCTAGACGACCAGGTGAGGGGAGTTCCTAACTAATCAATTAAGACCTAGACGACCAGGTGAGTGGAGTTCCTAACTAATCAATTAAGACCTAGACAACCAGGTGAGAGGAGTTCCTAACTAATCAATTAAGACCTAGACGACCAGGTGAGAGGAGGTCCTAACTAATCAATTAAGACCTAGACAACCAGGTGAGGGGAGGTCCTAACTAATCAATTAAGACCTAGACAACCAGGTGAGGGGAGTTCCTAACTAATCAATTAAGACCTAGACAACCAGGTGAGAGGAGTTCCTAACTAATCAATTAAGACCTAGACAACCAGGTGAGAGGAGTTCCTAACTAATCAATTAAGACCTAGACGACCAGGTGAGAGGAGGTCCTAACTAATCAATTAAGACCTAGACAACCAGGTGAGGGGAGGTCCTAACTAATCAATTAAGACCTAGACAACCAGGTGAGAGGAGTTCCTAACTAATCAATTAAGACCTAGACAACCAGGTGAGAGGAGGTCCTAACTAATCAATTAAGACCTAGACAACCAGGTGAGGGGAGTTCCTAACTAATCAATTAAGACCTAGACGACCAGGTGAGAGGAGTTCCTGACTAATCAATGAAGACCTAGACAACCAGGTGAGGGGAGTTCCTAACTAATCAATTAAGACCTAGACAACCAGGTGAGAGGAGGTCCTGACTAATCAATTAAGATCTAGACAACCAGGTGAGAGGAGTTCCTAACTAATCAATTAAGACCTAGACAACCAGGTGAGAGGAGGTCCTGACTAATCAATTAAGACCTAGACAACCAGGTGAGAGGAGTTCCTAACTAATCAATTAAGACCTAGACAACCAGGTGAGAGGAGTTCCTGACTAATCAATTAAGACCTAAACAACCAGGTGAGAGGAGTTCCTGACTAATCAATTAAGACCTAGACAACCAGGTGAGAGGAGTTCCTGACTAATCAATTAAGACCTAAACAACCAGGTGAGAGGAGTTCCTAACTAATCAATTAAGACCTAGACGACCAGGTGAGAGGAGTTCCTGACTAATCAATTAAGACCTAAACAACCAGGTGAGAGGAGTTCCTAACTAATCAATTAAGATCTAGACAACCAGGTGAGGGGAGTTCCTAACTAATCAATTAAGACCTAGACAACCAGGTGAGTGGAGTTCCTAACTAATCAATTAGACCTAGACAACCAGGTGAGAGGAGTTCCTAACTAATCAATTAAGACCTAGACGACCAGGTGAGAGGAGGTCCTAACTAATCAATTAAGACCTAGACAACCAGGTGAGGGGAGGTCCTAACTAATCAATTAAGACCTAGACAACCAGGTGAGGGGAGGTCCTAACTAATCAATTAAGACCTAGACAACCAGGTGAGAGGAGTTCCTAACTAATCAATTAAGACCTAGACAACCAGGTGAGAGGAGGTCCTAACTAATCAATTAAGACCTAGACAACCAGGTGAGGGGAGGTCCTAACTAATCAATTAAGACCTAGACAACCAGGTGAGAGGAGTTCCTAACTAATCAATTAAGACCTAGACAACCAGGTGAGAGGAGGTCCTAACTAATCAATTAAGACCTAGACAACCAGGTGAGGGGAGTTCCTAACTAATCAATTAAGACCTAGACGACCAGGTGAGAGGAGTTCCTGACTAATCAATGAAGACCTAGACAACCAGGTGAGGGGAGTTCCTAACTAATCAATTAAGATCTAGACAACCAGGTGAGAGGAGTTCCTAACTAATCAATTAAGACCTAGACGACCAGGTGAGAGGAGTTCCTAACTAATCAATTAAGACCTAAACAACCAGGTGAGAGTAGTTCCTAACTAATCAATTAAGACCTAGACAACCAGGTGAGAGGAGTTCCTAACTAATCAATTAAGACCTAGACAACCAGGTGAGAGGAGGTCCTAACTAATCAATTAAGACCTAGACAACCAGGTGAGAGGAGTTCCTAACTAATCAATTAAGACCTAGACGACCAGGTGAGAGGAGGTCCTAACTAATCAATTAAGACCTAGACAACCAGGTGAGGGGAGGTCCTAACTAATCAATTAAGACCTAGACAACCAGGTGAGAGGAGTTCCTAACTAATCAATTAAGACCTAGACAACCAGGTGAGAGGAGGTCCTAACTAATCAATTAAGACCTAGACAACCAGTTGAGGGGAGTTCCTAACTAATCAATTAAGACCTAGACGACCAGGTGAGAGGAGTTCCTGACTAATCAATGAAGACCTAGACAACCAGGTGAGGGGAGTTCCTAACTAATCAATTAAGACCTAGACGACCAGGTGAGAGGAGTTCCTGACTAATCAATTAAGATCTAGACAACCAGGTGAGAGGAGTTCCTGACTAATCAATTAAGACCTAGACAACCAGGTGAGAGGAGGTCCTAACTAATCAATTAAGACCTAGACAACCAGGTGAGAGGAGGTCCTAACTAATCAATTAAGACCTAGACAACCAGGTGAGAGGAGGTCCTAACTAATCAATTAAGACATAGACAACCAGGTGAGAGGAGGTCCTAACTAATCAATTAAGACCTAGACAACCAGGTGAGAGGAGGTCCTAACTAATCAATTAAGACCTAGACAACCAGGTGAGAGGAGTTCCTGACTAATCAATTAAGACCTAGACAACCAGGTGAGAGGAGGTCCTAACTAATCAATTTAGACCTAGACAACCAGGTGAGAGGAGGTCCTAACTAACCAATTTCATGTTTCATTTCTCTTACGTGGAGTTTGTAGCCTGTGCTCTGACAGTGATTTCCAGGGGTTGGTCTGCAGAGGCGTACAGCAGTGCACCCTGGGCTGGTGTTGGAGACAGGAACATGGGTAGGTACAGCCCCTCCATACAGGATGGAACCGGGGGGTCCACTGAGAGACAAACCATGGAGTTGATATACAACACATAGCGTCATGTTTTTCAGTATAAATCATTACCACAACCCCTCTACTATGCTACAGGGTTGGAAACTCTGTATAAAACGCAATGACAATCAAATTCACTACTTCCACTACTACTGGAAACAAGGCATAGGCATCATCTTCTTCTATAAAGAGAAACAACTTGTTAGAAAGTAGATATAAAGATAAACTATATAGATAATATATATGTACCTCTCACTACAAACTGAACAGGCAGTTTGCAGAGATAGATATAAAGATAAACTGCCTAGATATAAACTACGTAGATATAAAGATAAACTAGCTAGATATAAAGAAAAACTACCTAGATATAAAGATAAACTACCTAGATATAAAGATAAACTACCTAGATATAAACTACCTAGATATATATATAAACTACCTAGATATAAAGATAAACTACCTCGATATAAAGATAAACTACCTCGATATAAAGATAAACTACCTAGAGATAAACTACCTAGATATAAAGATAAACTACCTAGATATAAAGATAAACTACCTAGATATAAAGATAAACTACCTAGAGATAAACTACCTAGATATAAAGATAAACTACCTCGATATAAAGATAAACTACCTAGAGATAAACTACCTAGATATAAAGATAAACTACCTAGATATATAGATACATTACCTCAATATAAACTACCTAGATATAAACTACCTAGATATAAAGATAAACTACCTAGATATAAAGATAAACTACCTCGATATAAACTACCTCGATATAAAGATAAACTACCTCGATATAAAGATAAACTACCTCGATATAAAGATAAACTACCTAGATATAAAGATAAACTACCTCGATATAAACTACCTAGATATAAAGATAAAATACCTAGATATAAACTACCTAGATATAAAGATAAACTAGCTAAATATAAATATAAACTACCTAGATATAAAGATAACTACCTCAAGATAAACTACCTATATATAAAGATAAACTACCTAGATATAAACTACCTCGATATAAAGATAAACTACCTCGATATAAAGAAAAACTACCTAGATATAAAGATAAACTACCTAGATATAAAGATAAACTACCTCGATATAAAGATAAACTACCTCGATATAAACTACCTAGATATAAAGTTAAACTACCTCGATATAAACTACCTAGATATAAAGATAAACTACCTAGATATAAACTACCTAGATATACAGATAAACTACCTGGATATAAACTACCTAGATATAAAGATAAACTACCTAGATATAAACTACCTAGATATAAAGAAAAACTACCTAGATATAAAGAAAAACTACCTAGATATAAAGATAAACTACCTAGATATAAATATAAACTTCCTATATATAAACTACATAGATATAAAGATAAACTACCTAGATATAAAATACCTAGATATAAACTACCTAGATATAAAGATAAACTACCTATATAAAAATATAAACTACCTAGATATAAACTACATAGATATAAAGATAAACTACCTAGATATAAACTACCTAGATATAAAGATAAACTGCCTAGATATAAACTACGTAGATATAAAGATAAACTAGCTAGATATAAAGAAAAACTACCTAGATATAAAGATAAACTACCTAGATATAAAGATAAACTACCTAGATATAAACTACCTAGATATAAAGATAAACTACCTCGATATAAAGATAAACTACCTCGATATAAATATAAACTACCTCGATATAAATATAAACTACCTAGATATAAAGATAAACTACCTAGATATAAACTACATAGATATAAAGATAAACTACCTAGATATAAACTACCTAGATATAAAGATACACTACCTAGATATAAACTACCTTGATATAAAGATAATCTACCTAGATATAAAGAAAAACTACCTAGATATAAAGATAAACTACCTAGATATAAAGATAAACTACCTAGATATAAACTACCTAAATATAGAGATAAACTACCTAGATATAAAGATAAACTACCTAGATATAAAGATAAACTACCTAGATATAAACTACATAGATATAAAGATAAACTATCTCGATATAAAGATAACCTACCTAGATATAAAGATAAACTACCTCGATATAAACTACCTAGATATAAAGATAAACTACCTAGATATAAACTACCTAGATATAAAGATAAACTACCTCGATATAAAGATAAACTACCAAGATATAAACTACCTAGATATAAAGATAAACTACCTAGATATAAACTACCTAGATATAAAGATAAACTACCTAGATATAAAGATAAACTACCAAGATATAAACTACCTAGATATAAAGATAAACTACCTAGATATAAAGATAAACTACCAAGATATAAACTACCTAGATATAAAGATAAACTACCACGATATAAAGATAAACTACCTAGATATAAACTACCTAGATATAAAGATAAACTACCAATATATTAACTACCTAGATATAAAGATAAACTACCTCTATATAAAGATAAACTACCAAGATATAAACTACCTAGATATAAAGATAAACTACCTCGATATAAAGATAAACTACCTAGATATATACTACATAGATATAAAGATAAACTACCTCGATATAAAGATAAACTACCTCGATATAAAGATAAACTACCTAGATATAAAGATAAACTACCTAGATATAAAGATAAACTACCTCGATATAAAGATAAAATACCTAGATATAAACTACCTAGATATAAAGATAAACTACCTCGATATAAACTACCTAGATATAAAGATAAACTACCTCGATATAAACTACCTAGATATAAAGATAAACTACCTAGATATAAACTACCTAGATATACAGATAAACTACCTGGATATAAACAACCTAGATATAAAGATAAACTACCTAGATATAAAGATAAACTACCTAGATATAAACTACCTAGATATAAAGAAAAACTACCTAGATATAAAGAAAAACTACCTAGATATAAAGATAAACTACCTAGATATAAATATAAACTTCCTATATATAAACTACATGGATATAAAGAAAAACTACCTAGATATAAACTACCTAGATATAAACTACCTAGATATAAAGATAAACTACCTATATATAAATATAAACTACCTAGATATAAACTACATAGATATAAAGATAAACTACCTAGATATAAACTACCTAGATATAAAGATAAACTGCCTAGATATAAACTACGTAGATATAAAGATAATCTACCTAGATATAAAGATAAACTACCTAGATATAAAGATAAACTACCTAGATATAAACTACCTAGATATATATATAAACTACCTAGATATAAAGATAAACTACCTAGATATAAAGATAAACTACCTAGATATAAATATAAACTACCTAGATATAAAGATAAACTACCTAGATATAAACTACATAGATATAAAGATAAACTACCTAGATATAAACTACCTACATATAAAGATAAACTACCTAGATATAAACTACCTTGATATAAAGATAATCTACCTAGATATAAAGAGAAACTACCTAGATATAAAGATAAACTACCTAGATATAAAGATAAACTACCTAGATATAAACTACCTAAATATAGAGATAAACTACCTAGATATAAATATAAACTACCTAGATATAAAGATAAACTACCTCGATATAAACTACCTAGATATAAAGATAAACTACCTAGATATAAACTACCTAGATATAAAGATAAACTACCTCGATATAAAGATAAACTACCTCGATATAAAGATAAACTACCTAGATATAAAGATAAACTACCAAGATATAAACTACCTAGATATAAAGATAAACTACCTAGATATAAAGATAAACTACCAAGATATAAACTACCTAGATATAAAGATAAACTACCACGATATAAAGATAAACTACCTAGATATAAACTACATAGATATAAAGATAAACTACCTAGATATAAAGATAAACTACCTAGATATAAACTACCTAGATATAAAGATAAACTACCAATATATTAACTACCTAGATATAAAGATAAACTACCTCTATATAAAGATAAACTACCAAGATATAAACTACCTAGATATAAAGATAAACTACCTCGATATAAAGATAAACTACCTAGATATATACTACATAGATATAAAGATAAACTACCTAGATATAAAGATAAAGTACCTAGATATAAACTACCTAGATATAAAGATAAACTACCAAGATATAAACTACCCAGATATAAAGATAAACTACCTCGATATAAAGATAAACTACCAAGATATAAACTACCTAGATATAAAGATAAACTACCTCGATATAAAGATAAACTACCTAGATATAAACTACATAGATATAAAGATAAACTACCTAGATATAAACTACCTAGATATAAAGATAAACTACCTAGATATAAACTACCTAGATATAAAGATAAACTACCTATATATAAATATAAACTACCTAGATATAAACTACATAGATATAAAGATAAACTACCTAGATATAAACTACCTAGATATAAAGATAAACTGCCTAGATATAAACTACGTAGATATAAAGATAAACTAGCTAGATATAAAGAAAAACTACCTAGATATAAAGATAAACTACCTAGATATAAAGATAAACTACCTAGATATAAACTACCTAGATATATATATAAACTACCTAGATATAAAGATAAACTACCTAGATATAAAGATAAACTACCTAGATATAAATATAAACTACCTAGATATAAAGATAAACTACCTAGATATAAACTACATAGATATAAAGATAAACTACCTAGATATAAACTACCTAGATATAAAGATAAACTACCTAGATATAAACTACCTAGATATAAAGATAAACTACCTATATATAAATATAAACTACCTAGATATAAACTACATAGATATAAAGATAAACTACCTAGATATAAACTACCTAGATATAAAGATAAACTGCCTAGATATAAACTACGTAGATATAAAGATAAACTAGCTAGATATAAAGAAAAACTACCTAGATATAAAGATAAACTACCTAGATATAAAGATAAACTACCTAGATATAAACTACCTAGATATATATATAAACTACCTAGATATAAAGATAAACTACCTAGATATAAAGATAAACTACCTAGATATAAAGATAAACTACCTAGATATAATCTACCTAGATATAAAGAAAAACTACCTAGATATAAAGATAAACTACCTAGATATAAAGATAAACTACCTAGATATAAACTACCTAAATATAGAGATAAACTACCTAGATATAAATATAAACTACCTAGATATAAAGATAAACTACCTAGATATAAACTACATAGATATAAAGATAAACTATCTCGATATAAAGATAACCTACCTAGATATAAAGATAAACTACCTCGATATAAACTACCTAGATATAAAGATAAACTACCTAGATATAAACTACCTAGATATAAAGATAAACTACCTCGATATAAAGATAAACTACCAAGATATAAACTACCTAGATATAAAGATAAACTACCTAGATATAAACTACCTAGATATAAAGATAAACTACCTAGATATAAAGATAAACTACCAAGATATAAACTACCTAGATATAAAGATAAACTACCTAGATATAAAGATAAACTACCAAGATATAAACTACCTAGATATAAAGATAAACTACCACGATATAAAGATAAACTACCTAGATATAAACTACCTAGATATAAAGATAAACTACCAATATATTAACTACCTAGATATAAAGATAAACTACCTCTATATAAAGATAAACTACCAAGATATAAACTACCTAGATATAAAGATAAACTACCTCGATATAAAGATAAACTACCTAGATATATACTACATAGATATAAAGATAAACTACCTCGATATAAAGATAAACTACCTCGATATAAAGATAAACTACCTAGATATAAAGATAAACTACCTAGATATAAAGATAAACTACCTCGATATAAAGATAAAATACCTAGATATAAACTACCTAGATATAAAGATAAACTACCTCAATATAAACTACCTAGATATAAAGATAAACTACCTCGATATAAACTACCTAGATATAAAGATAAACTACCTAGATATAAACTACCTAGATATACAGATAAACTACCTGGATATAAACAACCTAGATATAAAGATAAACTACCTAGATATAAAGATAAACTACCTAGATATAAACTACCTAGATATAAAGAAAAACTACCTAGATATAAAGAAAAACTACCTAGATATAAAGATAAACTACCTAGATATAAATATAAACTTCCTATATATAAACTACATGGATATAAAGATAAACTACCTAGATATAAACTACCTAGATATAAACTACCTAGATATAAAGATAAACTACCTATATATAAATATAAACTACCTAGATATAAACTACATAGATATAAAGATAAACTACCTAGATATAAACTACCTAGATATAAAGATAAACTGCCTAGATATAAACTACGTAGATATAAAGATAATCTACCTAGATATAAAGATAAACTACCTAGATATAAAGATAAACTACCTAGATATAAACTACCTAGATATATATATAAACTACCTAGATATAAAGATAAACTACCTAGATATAAAGATAAACTACCTAGATATAAATATAAACTACCTAGATATAAAGATAAACTACCTAGATATAAACTACATAGATATAAAGATAAACTACCTAGATATAAACTACCTACATATAAAGATAAACTACCTAGATATAAACTACCTTGATATAAAGATAATCTACCTAGATATAAAGAGAAACTACCTAGATATAAAGATAAACTACCTAGATATAAAGATAAACTACCTAGATATAAACTACCTAAATATAGAGATAAACTACCTAGATATAAATATAAACTACCTAGATATAAAGATAAACTACCTAGATATAAACTACATAGATATAAAGATAAACTATCTCGATATAAAGATAACCTACCTAGATATAAAGATAAACTACCTCGATATAAACTACCTAGATATAAAGATAAACTACCTAGATATAAACTACCTAGATATAAAGATAAACTACCTCGATATAAAGATAAACTACCTCGATATAAAGATAAACTACCTAGATATAAAGATAAACTACCAAGATATAAACTACCTAGATATAAAGATAAACTACCTAGATATAAAGATAAACTACCAAGATATAAACTACCTAGATATAAAGATAAACTACCACGATATAAAGATAAACTACCTAGATATAAACTACCTAGATATAAAGATAAACTACCTAGATATAAAGATAAACTACCTAGATATAAACTACCTAGATATAAAGATAAACTACCAATATATTAACTACCTAGATATAAAGATAAACTACCTCTATATAAAGATAAACTACCAAGATATAAACTACCTAGATATAAAGATAAACTACCTCGATATAAAGATAAACTACCTAGATATATACTACATAGATATAAAGATAAACTACCTAGATATAAAGATAAAGTACCTAGATATAAACTACCTAGATATAAAGATAAACTACCAAGATATAAACTACCCAGATATAAAGATAAACTACCTCGATATAAAGATAAACTACCAAGATATAAACTACCTAGATATAAAGATAAACTACCTCGATATAAAGATAAACTACCTAGATATAAACTACATAGATATAAAGATAAACTACCTAGATATAAACTACCTAGATATAAAGATAAACTACCTAGATATAAACTACCTAGATATAAAGATAAACTACCTATATATAAATATAAACTACCTAGATATAAACTACATAGATATAAAGATAAACTACCTAGATATAAACTACCTAGATATAAAGATAAACTGCCTAGATATAAACTACGTAGATATAAAGATAAACTAGCTAGATATAAAGAAAAACTACCTAGATATAAAGATAAACTACCTAGATATAAAGATAAACTACCTAGATATAAACTACCTAGATATATATATAAACTACCTAGATATAAAGATAAACTACCTAGATATAAAGATAAACTACCTAGATATAAATATAAACTACCTAGATATAAAGATAAACTACCTAGATATAAACTACATAGATATAAAGATAAACTACCTAGATATAAACTACCTAGATATAAAGATAAACTACCTAGATATAAACTACCTAGATATAAAGATAAACTACCTATATATAAATATAAACTACCTAGATATAAACTACATAGATATAAAGATAAACTACCTAGATATAAACTACCTAGATATAAAGATAAACTGCCTAGATATAAACTACGTAGATATAAAGATAAACTAGCTAGATATAAAGAAAAACTACCTAGATATAAAGATAAACTACCTAGATATAAAGATAAACTACCTAGATATAAACTACCTAGATATATATATAAACTACCTAGATATAAAGATAAACTACCTAGATATAAAGATAAACTACCTAGATATAAATATAAACTACCTAGATATAAAGATAAACTACCTAGATATAAACTACATAGATATAAAGATAAACTACCTAGATATAAACTACCTAGATATAAAGATACACTACCTAGATATAAACTACCTTGATATAAAGATAATCTACCTAGATATAAAGAAAAACTACCTAGATATAAAGATAAACTACCTAGATATAAAGATAAACTACCTAGATATAAACTACCTAAATATAGAGATAAACTACCTAGATATAAATATAAACTACCTAGATATAAAGATAAACTACCTAGATATAAACTACATAGATATAAAGATAAACTATCTCGATATAAAGATAACCTACCTAGATATAAAGATAAACTACCTCGATATAAACTACCTAGATATAAAGATAAACTACCTAGATATAAACTACCTAGATATAAAGATAAACTACCTCGATATAAAGATAAACTACCAAGATATAAACTACCTAGATATAAAGATAAACTACCTAGATATAAACTACCTAGATATAAAGATAAACTACCTAGATATAAAGATAAACTACCAAGATATAAACTACCTAGATATAAAGATAAACTACCTAGATATAAAGATAAACTACCAAGATATAAACTACCTAGATATAAAGATAAACTACCACGATATAAAGATAAACTACCTAGATATAAACTACCTAGATATAAAGATAAACTACCAATATATTAACTACCTAGATATAAAGATAAACTACCTCTATATAAAGATAAACTACCAAGATATAAACTACCTAGATATAAAGATAAACTACCTCGATATAAAGATAAACTACCTAGATATATACTACATAGATATAAAGATAAACTACCTCGATATAAAGATAAACTACCTCGATATAAAGATAAACTACCTAGATATAAAGATAAACTACCTAGATATAAAGATAAACTACCTCGATATAAAGATAAAATACCTAGATATAAACTACCTAGATATAAAGATAAACTACCTTGATATAAACTACCTAGATATAAAGATAAACTACCTCGATATAAACTACCTAGATATAAAGATAAACTACCTAGATATAAACTACCTAGATATACAGATAAACTACCTGGATATAAACAACCTAGATATAAAGATAAACTACCTAGATATAAAGATAAACTACCTAGATATAAACTACCTAGATATAAAAAAAAACTACCTAGATATAAAGAAAAACTACCTAGATATAAAAATAAACTACCTAGATATAAATATAAACTTCCTATATATAAACTACATGGATATAAAGATAAACTACCTAGATATAAACTACCTAGATATAAACTACCTAGATATAAAGATAAACTACCTATATATAAATATAAACTACCTAGATATAAACTACATAGATATAAAGATAAACTACCTAGATATAAACTACCTAGATATAAAGATAAACTGCCTAGATATAAACTACGTAGATATAAAGATAATCTACCTAGATATAAAGATAAACTACCTAGATATAAAGATAAACTACCTAGATATAAACTACCTAGATATATATATAAACTACCTAGATATAAAGATAAACTACCTAGATATAAAGATAAACTACCTAGATATAAATATAAACTACCTAGATATAAAGATAAACTACCTAGATATAAACTACATAGATATAAAGATAAACTACCTAGATATAAACTACCTACATATAAAGATAAACTACCTAGATATAAACTACCTTGATATAAAGATAATCTACCTAGATATAAAGAGAAACTACCTAGATATAAAGATAAACTACCTAGATATAAAGATAAACTACCTAGATATAAACTACCTAAATATAGAGATAAACTACCTAGATATAAATATAAACTACCTAGATATAAAGATAAACTACCTAGATATAAACTACATAGATATAAAGATAAACTATCTCGATATAAAGATAACCTACCTAGATATAAAGATAAACTACCTCGATATAAACTACCTAGATATAAAGATAAACTACCTAGATATAAACTACCTAGATATAAAGATAAACTACCTCGATATAAAGATAAACTACCTCGATATAAAGATAAACTACCTAGATATAAAGATAAACTACCAAGATATAAACTACCTAGATATAAAGATAAACTACCTAGATATAAAGATAAACTACCAAGATATAAACTACCTAGATATAAAGATAAACTACCACGATATAAAGATAAACTACCTAGATATAAACTACATAGATATAAAGATAAACTACCTAGATATAAAGATAAACTACCAATATATTAACTACCTAGATATAAAGATAAACTACCTCTATATAAAGATAAACTACCAAGATATAAACTACCTAGATATAAAGATAAACTACCTCGATATAAAGATAAACTACCTAGATATATACTACATAGATATAAAGATAAACTACCTAGATATAAAGATACAGTACCTAGATATAAACTACCTAGATATAAAGATAAACTACCAAGATATAAACTACCCAGATATAAAGATAAACTACCTCGATATAAAGATAAACTACCAAGATATAAACTACCTAGATATAAAGATAAACTACCTCGATATAAAGATAAACTACCTAGATATAAACTACATAGATATAAAGATAAACTACCTAGATATAAACTACCTAGATATAAAGATAAACTACCTAGATATAAACTACCTAGATATAAAGATAAACTACCTATATATAAATATAAACTACCTAGATATAAACTACATAGATATAAAGATAAACTACCTAGATATAAACTACCTAGATATAAAGATAAACTGCCTAGATATAAACTACGTAGATATAAAGATAATCTACCTAGATATAAAGATAAACTACCTAGATATAAAGATAAACTACCTAGATATAAACTACCTAGATATATATATAAACTACCTAGATATAAAGATAAACTACCTAGATATAAAGATAAACTACCTAGATATAAATATAAACTACCTAGATATAAAGATAAACTACCTAGATATAAACTACATAGATATAAAGATAAACTACCTAGATATAAACTACCTACATATAAAGATAAACTACCTAGATATAAACTACCTTGATATAAAGATAATCTACCTAGATATAAAGAGAAACTACCTAGATATAAAGATAAACTACCTAGATATAAAGATAAACTACCTAGATATAAACTACCTAAATATAGAGATAAACTACCTAGATATAAATATAAACTACCTAGATATAAAGATAAACTACCTAGATATAAACTACATAGATATAAAGATAAACTATCTCGATATAAAGATAACCTACCTAGATATAAAGATAAACTACCTCGATATAAACTACCTAGATATAAAGATAAACTACCTAGATATAAACTACCTAGATATAAAGATAAACTACCTCGATATAAAGATAAACTACCTCGATATAAAGATAAACTACCTAGATATAAAGATAAACTACCAAGATATAAACTACCTAGATATAAAGATAAACTACCTAGATATAAAGATAAACTACCAAGATATAAACTACCTAGATATAAAGATAAACTACCACGATATAAAGATAAACTACCTAGATATAAACTACATAGATATAAAGATAAACTACCTAGATATAAAGATAAACTACCAATATATTAACTACCTAGATATAAAGATAAACTACCTCTATATAAAGATAAACTACCAAGATATAAACTACCTAGATATAAAGATAAACTACCTCGATATAAAGATAAACTACCTAGATATATACTACATAGATATAAAGATAAACTACCTAGATATAAAGATAAAGTACCTAGATATAAACTACCTAGATATAAAGATAAACTACCAAGATATAAACTACCCAGATATAAAGATAAACTACCTCGATATAAAGATAAACTACCAAGATATAAACTACCTAGATATAAAGATAAACTACCTCGATATAAAGATAAACTACCTAGATATAAACTACATAGATATAAAGATAAACTACCTAGATATAAACTACCTAGATATAAAGATAAACTACCTAGATATAAACTACCTAGATATAAAGATAAACTACCTATATATAAATATAAACTACCTAGATATAAACTACATAGATATAAAGATAAACTACCTAGATATAAACTACCTAGATATAAAGATAAACTGCCTAGATATAAACTACGTAGATATAAAGATAAACTAGCTAGATATAAAGAAAAACTACCTAGATATAAAGATAAACTACCTAGATATAAAGATAAACTACCTAGATATAAACTACCTAGATATATATATAAACTACCTAGATATAAAGATAAACTACCTAGATATAAAGATAAACTACCTAGATATAAATATAAACTACCTAGATATAAACATAAACTACCTAGATATAAACTACATAGATATAAAGATAAACTACCTAGATATAAACTACCTAGATATAAAGATACACTACCTAGATATAAACTACCTTGATATAAAGATAATCTACCTAGATATAAAGAAAAACTACCTAGATATAAAGATAAACTACCTAGATATAAAGATAAACTACCTAGATATAAACTACCTAAATATAGAGATAAACTACCTAGATATAAATATAAACTACCTAGATATAAAGATAAACTACCTAGATATAAACTACATAGATATAAAGATAAACTATCTCGATATAAAGATAACCTACCTAGATATAAAGATAAACTACCTCGATATAAACTACCTAGATATAAAGATAAACTACCTAGATATAAACTACCTAGATATAAAGATAAACTACCTCGATATAAAGATAAACTACCTCGATATAAAGATAAACTACCTAGATATAAAGATAAACTACCAAGATATAAACTACCTAGATATAAAGATAAACTACCTAGATATAAAGATAAACTACCAAGATATAAACTACCTAGATATAAAGATAAACTACCACGATATAAAGATAAACTACCTAGATATAAACTACATAGATATAAAGATAAACTACCTAGATATAAAGATAAACTACCTAGATATAAACTACCTAGATATAAAGATAAACTACCAATATATTAACTACCTAGATATAAAGATAAACTACCTCTATATAAAGATAAACTACCAAGATATAAACTACCTAGATATAAAGATAAACTACCTCGATATAAAGATAAACTACCTAGATATATACTACATAGATATAAAGATAAACTACCTAGATATAAAGATAAAGTACCTAGATATAAACTACCTAGATATAAAGATAAACTACCAAGATATAAACTACCCAGATATAAAGATAAACTACCTCGATATAAAGATAAACTACCAAGATATAAACTACCTAGATATAAAGATAAACTACCTCGATATAAAGATAAACTACCTAGATATAAACTACATAGATATAAAGATAAACTACCTAGATATAAACTACCTAGATATAAAGATAAACTACCTAGATATAAACTACCTAGATATAAAGATAAACTATCTAGATGTAAACTACCTCGATATAAAGATAAACTATATAGATATAAAGATAAACTACCAAGATATAAAGATAAACTACCTAGATATAAACTACCTAGATATAAATATAAACTACCTCGATATAAAGATAAACTACCTCGATACAAAGATAAACTACCTAGATATAAACTACCTAGATATAAAGATAAACTACCTCGATATAAAGATAAACTACCTGGATATAAAGATAAACTACCTAGATATAAAATACCTAGAAATAAACTACCTATATATAAAGATAAACTACCTAGATATAAAGATAAACTACCTAGATATAAAGATAAACTACCTAGATATAAAGATAAACTACCTAGATATAAACTACCTAGATATAAAGATAAACTACCTGGATATGAATATAAACTACCTAGATATAAACTACCTAGATATAAAGATAAACTACCTGGATATAAATATAAACTACCTAGATATAAAGATAAACTACCGAGATATAAAGATAAACTACCTAGATATAAACTACCTAGATATAAAGATAAACTACCTAGATATAAACTACCTAGATATAAAGATAAACTATCTAGATGTAAACTACCTCAATATAAAGATAAACTACCTCGATATAAAGATAAACTATATAGATATAAAGATAAACTACCTAGATATAAAGATAAACTACCTAGATATAAACTACCTAGATATAAAGATAAAATACCTAGATATAAATATAAACTACCTAGATATAAATATAAACTACCTAGATATAAAGATAAACTACCTAGATATAAAGATAAACTACCTAGATATAAACTACCTAGATATAAAGATAAACTACCTAGATATAAACTACCTAGATATAAAGATAAAATACCTAGATATAAATATAAACTACCTAGATATAAATATAAACTACCTAGATATAAAGATAAACTACCTAGATATAAAGATAAACTACCTAGATATAAACTACCTAGATATAAAGATAAACTACCTAGATATAAACTACCTAGAAGTAAAGATAAACTATATAGATCATATATGTAAAATTACAGACCTCTACATGCTTTGTAAGTAGGAAAACCTACAAAATCGGCAGTGTATCAAAAACTTCTTCTCTTCACTGTATATGTACCTCTCACTGCAAACTGAACAGGCAGTTTGCAGAGTGTATCATTTGAGGTCCTGTTAGATTGAGATCCGTTAGTGTAGGAGAGAGAGATGGACTGAGTCGGGAAATCCTCCATCACCATCTGAACTGCATATGTTCCAGTGGTATTACTGTTGCCCCAAAATGACAAGGTGCAGTTCTGAGGGAGAAGATAGATAAAAACAAGATTAAAGGGTCAATATGTTATTGCTACATGCATTTTTTGACTTTTAAATCAATCATATAAACCCATAGATTTTTGAAGGATATAACTTACAAAGGCCTTATGATTTTAGTTCAACTGTCGTAACAATACATTTACAGGAAATTCACTATCAGAATGGAAGCCTTCTGCTAGCTGGTTCTCCTATCAGAATGGAAGCCTTCTGCTAGCTGGTTCTCCTATCAGAATGGAAGCCTTCTGCTAGCTGGTTCTCCTATCAGAATGGAAGCCTTCTGCTAGCTGGTTCTCCTATCAGAATGGAAGCCTTCTGCTAGCTGGTTCTCCTATCAGAATGGAAGCCTGCTGCTAGCTGGTTCTCCTATCAGAATGGAAGCCTTCTGCTAGCTGGTTCTCCTATCAGAATGGAAGTCTTCTGCTAGCTGGTTCTCCTATCAGAATGGAAGTCTTCTGCTAGCTGGTTCTCCTATCAGAATGGAAGCCTGCTGCTAGCTGGTTCTCCTATCAAAATGGAAGCCTGCTGCTAGATGGTTCTCCTACCAGAATGTGAGCATTCTCCTAGCTGGTTCTCCTATCAGAATGGAAGTCTTCTGCTAGCTGGTTCTCCTATCAGAATGGAAGTCTTCTGCTAGCTGGTTCTCCTATCAGAATGGAAGTCTGCTGCTAGCTGGTTCTCCTATCAGAATGGAAGCCTTCTGCTAGCTGGTTCTCCTATCAGAATGGAAGTCTGCTGCTACCTGGTTCTCCTATCAGAATGGAAGCCTTCTGCTAGCTGGTTCTCCTATCAGAATGGAAGCCTTCTGCTAGCTGGTTCTCCTATCAGAATGGAAGCCTTCTGCTAGCTGGTTCTCCTATCAGAATGGAAGCCTTCTGCTAGCTGGTTCTATCAGAATGGAAGCCTTCTGCTAGCTGGTTCTTCTATCAGAATGGAAGCCTTCTGCTAGCTGGTTCTCCTATCAGAATGGAAGCCTTCTGCTAGCTGGTTCTCCTATCAGAATGGAAGCCTTCTGCTACCTGGTTCTCCTATCAGAATGGGAGCCTTCTGCTAGCTGGCTCTCCTATCAGAATGGGAGCCTGCTGTTAGTAATGGGGAAGTAGCTAACCTTTTCTGCATCTGAAATAATGTGTTTTCATCGATAACCAAATATAGACCCCTAATGGAAAAAAAACCATGAATTTCACATTACTTTATGTGAAGTTAAGTGAAATATGAAAGCAATTTTAAGTCATGCCCCAATTCATCCTTGACTATCCCTAAATAAGTATTTTTCAATTAACACATATGTTGTTAGAATTTCGATATCACTAACAGTTTTAGGAAGACAGCTCTTATATATTTAGTTTTTAGTGAAAAAATAATAATTCTATTCCACCTACAGTCACATGCAGGTAAGACATTTGTATTGATTTCTATATAGTATCAGAAGAGCAGATTTTGAGGTTTCCAGAAACACTCTTTAAAATGTTTAAGAAATCTTTAAAAAGATTACAAAATATCCCCTTTTTCCAAGTTGATGTTCCTCTGCATTCCAGAAGTGCACATGGCAACAGATACAGTAACATAAACTCTGCTGCTGTTATGAAATATATATTTTTATTGTATTCTAATGTCACTCAAGACCTTCATAAACACACCCTAGTTATTCTTTTTCAGAATATAGTTGGTTGACAATTTTATGGAAATGATGCTTATCGTAGATGGCTCGTATTCAGCTGGTTGTATCTTGTTATAAATACCATGTCTTGTTTTGAGGTGTTTTGACTGATGTCATGTCTATGCTAATACGGCAACAACAACAAAATATCTAGCTACCAGCAGTTTTCCCTCTAGTTTGTTCCTGCTTTCTTGTTTTCCCGGTTTAGACCATTCTACCTACCCTGACCCTGATCCTGCCTGCCATCCTGTACCTTTGCCCCACCAATCTGGATTACTGACCTCTGCCTACCCTTGACATGTTAAATGACAGTAACCTGCTTTGGCCAGCTGGTTGGTTCCTTGGCATGTTTAATGACAGTAACCTGCTTTGGCCAGCTGGTTGGTGCCTTGGCATGTTAAAACCTCTACCGACCCCCCATCCCGGATCCGGGGTCATCCTCATCAGAAACGCTGACTAGGATAGCCTAGCCTAGCGCCACAGGGATATCATATAATATAATTTCATGAAATCACAAGTCCAATACAGCAAATTAAAGATAAACATCTTGTGAATCCAGCCAACATGTCCAATTTTTAAAATGTTTTACAGCGAAAACACAACATATATTTATGTTAGCTCACCACAATAGCCCAACACACAACGCCATTTTTTCACCGCAAAGATAGCTTTCACAAAACCCACGAATAGAGATAAAATTAATCACTAACCTTTGGGCAACTTCATCAGATGACAGTCTTATGACATCATGTTATACAATACATTCATGTTTTGTTCGAAAATTTGCATATTTATAGCTATAAATCGTGGTTCTACATTGCAGCCATGGTCACAAATGGCACCAAAATGTCCAGAGAAATTTTAGACAGCCACGTAATCTAACAGAAAAACTCATCATAAACTTTGCTGAAAAATACATGTTGCATATATAATTAAAGATACACTGGTTCTTAATGCAACCGCTCTCTTAGATTTAAAAAAATAACTTTAGTACAAAGCACAGCATGCAATAATCTGAGACAGCGCTCAGCCACAAAAAGAGTCCACAAAAATACGAAATAACATCATAAATATTCCCTTACCTTTAATGAACTTTCATCAGAATGCAGTGCCAGGAATCCTAGTTCCACAATAAATCGTTGTTTTGTTTTAGAATGTCCATTTCTTCTGTCGAATTAGCAATTTTGGCTAGCATGGTGGAGCTCAGGTATGTCGCAGGTTCTACAGTCAATCACGGATTACAAAAAGAAAACCAGCCCCGTCGCGGACCAGGATGTCTTGCTCCCAGACAAACTAAATAACTTTTTTGCTCGCTTTGAGGACAATGACACGGCCCGCTACCAAAAACTGCGGGCTCTCCTTCACTGCTGCCGAGGTGAGTAAAACATTTAAACTTGTTAACCCTCGCAAGGCTGCAGGACCAGACGGCATCCCCGGCCGTGTCCTCAGAGCATGCGCAGACCAGCTGGCTGGTGTGTTTAAGGACATATTCAATCAATCCTTATCCCAGTCTGCTGTTCCCACATGCTTCAAGAGGGCCACCATTGTTCCTGTTCCCAAGAAAGCTAAGGTAACTGAGCTAAACGACTACCGCCCCGTAGCACTCACTTCCGTCATCATGAAGTGCTTTGAGAGACTAGTCAAGGACCATATCACCTCCACCCTACCTGACACCCAGACCCTAGACAGACGACGCAATCGCAACCACACTGTACACTGCCCTAACCCATCTGGACAAGAGGAATGCCTATGTGAGAATGCTGTTCATCGACTACAGCTCAGCATTTAACACCATAGTACCCTCCAAACTCGTCATCAAGCTCGAGACCCTGGGTCTCGACCCCGCCCTGTGCAACTGGGTCATGGACTTCCTGACGGGCCGCCCCCAGGTGGTGAGGGTAGGTAACAACATCTCCACCCCGCTGATCCTCAACACTGGGGCCCCACAAGGGTGCGTTCTGAGCCCTCTCCTGTACTCCCTGTTCACCCACGACTGCGTGGCCATGCACGCCTCCAACTCAATCATCAAGTTTGCGGACGACACTACAGTGGTAGGCTTGATTACCAACAACGACGAGACGGCCTACAGGGAGGAGGTGAGGGCCCTCGGAGTGTGGTGTCAGGAAAATAACCTCACACTCAACGTCAACAAAACAAAGGAGGTGATTGTGGACTTCAGGAAACAGCAGAGGGAGCAGAGGAGAAGGTGGAAAGTTTTAAGTTCCTCGGTGTACACATAACGGACAAACTGAATTGGTCCACCCACACAGACAGCGTTGTGAAGAAGGCGCAGCAGCGCCTCTTCAAACTCAGGAGGCTGAAGAAATTCTACAGATGCACAATCGAGAGCATCCTGTCGGGCTGTATCACCGCCTGGTACGGCAACTGCTCCGCCCACAACCGTAAGGCTCTCCAGAGGGTAGTGAGGTCTGCACAACGCATCACCGGGGGCAAACTACCTGCCCTCCAGGACACCTACACCACCCGATGTCACAGGAAGGCCATAAAGATCATCAAGGACAACAACCACCCGAGCCACTGCCTGTTCACCCCGCTATCATCCAGCAGGCGAGGTCAGTACAGGTGCATCAAAGCAGGGACCGAGAGACTGAAAAACAGCTTCTATCTCAAGGCCATCAGAATGTTAAACAGCCACCACTAACATTTAGTGGCCGCTGCCAACATACTGACTCCAGCCACTTTAATAATGGGAATTGATGGAAATTATGTAAAAATGTATCACTAGCCACTTTAAACAATGCCACTTAATATAATGTTTACATACGCTACATTACTCATCTCATATGTATATGTATATACTGTACTCTATATCATCTACTGCATCTTGCCATCTTTATGTAATACATGTACCACTAGCCACTTTAAAACTATGCCACTTTATGTTAACATACCCTACATTACTCATCTCATATGTATAGACTGTACACTATACCATCTACTGCATCTTGCCTATGCCGTTCTGTGCCATCACTCATTCATATATCTTTATGTACAAATTCTTAGTCCCTTTACACTTGTGTGTATAAGGTAGTAGTTGCGGAATTGTTAGGTTAGATTACTTGTTGGTTATTACTGCATTGTCGGAACTAGAAGCACAAGCATTTCGCTACACTCGCATTAACATCTGCTAACCATGTGTATGTGACAAATACAATTTGATTTGATCTTTAGGATGTTTTTCACAAATATATCCAATAACGTCCCAGACGGAGCATTTCTTCGTGTCTACCTAACGCATTGCAGACAACGATATGACAAACCGAAGTGCGTAGCCAGGTACTACCAATATGGCTGACCTCTCACTCCAACGACTCCCATCCGGTCCCAGAGAAGGCTAGAGACTTCATTCCACGTTCTACTGCCTGTTGACATCTAGTGGAAGGTGTATGAAGTGCATACAGATCCATAAATACAAGACAATTGAATAGGCAATGCCTTTCACAGAGACCCATTTCAGAATTTTCACTTCCTGTTTGGAAGTTTGCCTGCCAAATGAGTTCGGTTTTACTCACAGATACAATTCAAACAGTTTTAGAAACTTCAGAGTGTTTTCTATCCAATTGCAATAATAATATGCATATCATATGATCTAGGACAGAGTACGAGGCCGTTTAAATTGGGCACGATTTTATCCAGAAGTGAAAAGGGTGCCCCCTATTTCCAAGAGGTTAAATTAGCTATTCCCTTTCACTACTATCAGCATTGTTGTCTGTGTTGTTTTACTTGGATACTAACCTCTTGTAGAGTGAAGTCATTAGGAAGGTCACTTGATTTGACACACTCCTCCGTTGGTACTGCATATCTGCATCTGACCTTATCCTCATCTGGATCAAATGACAACAGGTTGAAATCTCTTCGACAATTAGCAGGGACACTGAGTGAGTGAGTGAGAGAGAGAGAGAGAGAGAGAGTGAGTGAGTGAGTGAGTGAGTGAGTGAGTGAGTGAGTGAGTGAGTGAGTGAGTGAGTGAGTGAGTGAGTGAGAGTGAGTGAGTGAGTGAGTGAGTGAGTGAGTGAGTGAGTGAGTGAGTGAGTGAGTGAGTGAGTGAGTGAGTGAGTGAGTGAGTGAGTGAGTGAGTGAGTGAGTGAGTGAGTGAGTGAGTGAGTGAGTGAGTGAGTGAGTGAGAGAGAGCGAGAGCGAGGGAGGGACTATTATTGCAGTGTTTCAGACCTGTTTTCTATTGACTGTATACAACACACAGATTGATAAAATCACTTGTTCATCGAACTAAATCACTTAACACTGATAAGTAGGAGTATTTACCGCATCAGAGGTACGACAGTGGTCTGTGGAGATCGGTTGACTGTCCCCGTGTCAGACCTGACCCCAAGATCCACATGAGTCAACAGCCTCCAAATATTAACTGAATTATCATTGTCTATCCAGTTTCCGCCATCCAATCTGTAATGATAAAGAGAAAAATCAGGTTCATAAACACACTGGTAACCAGGATGCAGTAACTAATCTGTTCCCTGTTACTACAAATCAGGATCATAAACACACTGGTAACCAGGATGCAGTAACTAATCTGTTCCCTGTTACTACAAATCAGGATCATAAACACACTGGTAACCAGGATGCAGTAACTAATCTGTTCCCTGTTACTACAAATCAGGATCATAAACACACTGGTAACCAGGATGGAAGATTTCAAAATAAAAGAAACACTCACTGCAGATCGAAAGTCTGTGTGTTATTGGAGAGGTGTCTAGTCATGACTCCTTCTGTCTGACACCAGTCCTCAGATATCCCCTGCTCCACTGTCGTAATCACTAGACTGATCTCATTCCCACAGTCCCCACTGGAACACGACCAGGAAAATGAAAAACAACCGCGAGAATGAAGGGCTGTCTTGTAACGAAGGTCCACCTGCAACAACACACTTCATTAAACCACCACTTCAGACACATTGCTAGACTGCTGTCTTTAACAAGTGTGCAACAAAGACAAATGTTTTCTTTGGTAAGGAGGGTAAGAGAACCAGGAGGAGCAAGGCATTCTTCATATAGCTAAATGCCTTTATCATTATGGTACGTTCAATAGTGAAGAACATTCTAAACTCTGATGCATTTCATCCTTTGTCAGGGATTACAATGATACAACAAGTCTTCTGTAGAGAACAGACCATGTTACAACAAGCCTTCTGTAGAGAACAGACCATGATTCAACAAGCCTTCTGTAGAGAACAAACATGTTACAACAAGCTTTCTGTAGAGAAGAAACCATGTTACAACAAGCTTTCTGTAGAGAACAAACCATGTTACAACAAGCCTTCTGTAGAGAACAGACCATGTTACAACAAGCCTTCTGTAGAGAACAGACCATGTTACAACAAGCCTTCTGTAGAGAACAGACCATGTTACAACAAGCCTTCTGTAGAGAACAAACCATGTTACAACAAGCCTTCTGTAGAGAACAGACCATGTTACAACAAGCCTTCTGTAGAGAACAAACCATGTTCCAACAAGCCTTCTGTAGAGAACACACCATGTTCCAACAAGCCTTCTGTAGAGAACAAACCATGTTACAACAAGCTTTCTGTAGAGAACAAACCATGTTACAACAAGCCTTCTGTAGAGAACAAACCATGTTACAACAAGCCTTCTGTAGAGAACAAACCATGTTACAACAAGCCTTCTGTAGAGAACAAACCATGTTACAACAAGCCTTCTGTAGAGAACAAACCATGTTACAACAAGCCTTCTGTAGAGAACAAACCATGTTACAACAAGCCTTCTGTAGAGAACAAACCATGTTACAACAAGCCTTCTGTAGAGAACAGACCATGTTACAACAAGCCTTCTGTAGAGAACAAACCATGTTACAACAAGCCTTCTGTAGAGAACAGACCATGTTACAACAAGCCTTCTGTAGAGAACAAACCATGTTACAACAAGCCTTCTGTAGAGAACAAACCATGTTACAACAAGCCTTCTGTAGAGAACAAACCATGTTACAACAAGCCTTCTGTAGAGAACAAACCATGTTCCAACAAGCCTTCTGTAGAGAACAAACCATGTTACAACAAGCCTTCTGTAGAGAACAGACCATGTTACAACAAGCTTTCTGTAGAGAACAAACCATGTTACAACAAGCTTTCTGTAGAGAACAAACCATGTTACAACAAGCCTTCTGTAGAGAACAAACCATGTTACAACAAGCCTTCTGTAGAGAACAAACCATGTTACAACAAGCCTTCTGTAGAGAACAAACCATGTTACAACAAGCCTTCTGTAGAGAACAAACCATGTTACAACAAGCCTTCTGTAGAGAACAAACCATGTTACAACAAGCCTTCTGTAGAGAACAGACCATGTTACAACAAGCCTTCTGTAGAGAACAGACCATGTTACAACAAGCCTTCTGTAGAGAACAAACCATGTTTCAACAAGCCTTCTGTAGAGAACAAACCATTGTCGTGGCTGAATCAGAATTAGTTAGGTAACATAGATAAATAAGATGTTTTAGATATCTTTATACTTAGAATGTCTTATTTTGGACAATACTGTTGGCAGTTGCATTTTCCTTTTTCTCTAGGGAATGGTCACTTGGGGCCCAGAGAGGGGAGAGGTCAGGCTTGTCTTTTACATGTCTGGTAATATGTGAATCATCTGTGAAACCATGTGAAGGGCTCCACAATGTCTGTACTCCAGTCACTCCCTTATTTTCCCTTTCTGGGGAGGAGTATGGCTGGAACCATTATACCACCTCCTCTGATGTTGAACTTATCTTTCATAGTATATGACCTAGAGGTTCACTGCCCTTAGTGAGCTTCTCCAGGAGTGGGGAGAAGAGGGGGTGTATTTGAGATGGGAGAATCTAGATTTGACAATTGATATATGCCATTGGATGAGGTAATGTTTTGGTACCAAGCACGAGATTGGAACCTCGTTTTAGGAGACCAAACTCAACGATAATTTATACGTAGTGAATAGCAGTGGGTATAAGTAGTGAATAGCAGTGGGTATAAGCAGTGAATAGGAGTGGGTATAAGTAGTGAATAGCAGTGGGTATAAGTAGTGAATAGGAGTGGGTATACGTAGTGAATAGGAGTGGGTATAAGTAGTGAATAGGAGTGGGTATAAGTAGTGAATAGCAGTGGGTATAAGCAGTGAATAGGAGTGGGTATAAGTAGTGAATAGGAGTGGGTATAAGTAGTGAATAGGAGTGGGTATACGTAGTGAATATGAGTGGGTATAAGTAGTGAATAGGAGTGGGTATAAGTAGTGAATAGCAGTGGGTATAAGCAGTGAATAGGAGTGGGTATAAGTAGTGAATAGGAGTGGGTATAAGTAGTGAATAGGAGTGGGTATACGTAGTGAATATGAGTGGGTATAAGTAATGAATAGGAGTGGGTAAAAGTAGTGAATAGCAGTGGGTATAAGCAGTGAATAGGAGTGGGTATAAGTAGTGAATAGGAGTGGGTATAAGTAGTGAATAGGAGTGGGTATAAGTAGTGAATAGGAGTGGGTATACGTAGTGAATAGGAGTGGGTATAAGTAGTGAATAGGAGTGGGTATAAGTAGTGAATAGGAGTGGGTATACGTAGTGAATAGGAGTAGTATAAGCAGTGAATATGAGTGGGTAATAGTAGTGAATAGGAGTGGGTATAAGTAGTGAATATGAGTGGGTATAAGTAGTGAATAGGAGTGGGTATAAGTAGTGAATAGGAGTGGGTATACATAGTGAATAGGAGTGGGTATACGTAGTGAATAGGAGTAGGTATACTTAGTGAATAGGAGTGGGTATAAGTAGAGAATAGGAGTAGGTATACATAGTGAATAGGAGTGGGTATAAGTAGTGCATATGATAAGGTATAAGTATTGAACGTGAGTGAGAAAAGGAGAGCCATACATGACAAAGAACACTAGAGGGCAGTAAACATGCACCACAGTCCAAAGGGAAACGTTGTGCGTTCCATTTCTACCTGTCTCTAGTCTGGAGTCCATTTTACAAGCTTGTTAAACTAAGAATAGGTTTCCAAATCCCCCGGTATTCACAACAGTTGCTATTGATTTTTCATTTTAATTTATTTAATTTATTTTTGGAAATCTATGGAAATGTTGGTAATGTATATATGTATTCAGAATTGTTTTCTTCATATTCTTTATATCTATTCCCATGTTCATTTGTAATGAGAATAATTAAAAAATATAAATATTTTATATATTTTCCATGTTCAGAAAACTCCTTGAATGTTTGCAATATTCTGGTAGTTTACTGGTAAATTCTGGTAGTTTACTGGTACATTCTGGTAGTTTACTGGTACATTCTGGTAGTTTACTGGTACAATCTGGTAGTTTACTGGTACATTCTGGTAGTTTACTGGTACATTCTGGTAGTTTACTGGTACATTCTGGTAGTTTACTGGTACATTCTGGTAGTTTACTGGTACATTCTGGTAGTTTACTGGTACAATCTGGTAGTTTACTGGTACAATCTGGTAGTTTACTGGTACAATCTGGTAGTTTACTGGTACATTCTGGTAGTTTACTGGTACATTCTGGTAGTTTACTGGTACAATCTGGTAGTTTACTGGTACATTCTGGTAGTTTACTGGTACATTCTGGTAGTTTACTGGTACAATCTGGTAGTTTACTGGTATATTCTGGTAGTTTACTGGTAAATTCTGGTAGTTTACTGGTACATTCTG
>NC_092098.1:54728279-54793279 GCF_045679555.1 Salvelinus alpinus
ACTTTACAGTCAGACTTTACGTTCAGACTTTACGTTCAGACTATACGTTCCGACTTTACGTTCCGACTTTACGTTCCGACTTTACGTTCCGACTTTACGTTCAGACTTTACGCTCCGACTTTACATTCCGACTTTACATTCTGACTTTACATTCTGACTTTACGTTCAGACTTTACGTTCAGACTTTACGCTCCGACTTTACATTCTGACTTTACATTCTGACTTTACATTCTGAGTTTGGATTCTGACAGACTTTACGTTCCGACTTTACGTTCCGACTTTACATTCTGACTTTACGTTCCGACTTTACGTTCAGACTTTACGTTCAGACTTTACGTTCCGACTTTACATCCCGATTTTGTTAATGTCTCTTTATTGGATATAACTAATAGTGTCTAATAAAGAAGAACAATGTGTGTCAAGCATCCATCTTTTTAAGGTTATTGTGTGTGTGTGTGTGTGTGTGTGTGTGTGTGTGTGTGTGTGTGTGTGTGTGTGTGTGTGTGTGTGTGTGTGTTTGTGTTTGTGTTTGGTGTAGTTCTTCTTAATGTCCACTAGGTATCAGAATAGTTTCCATATTGTTACTCCAGGTTCACAACGTTTTCATGTGTCATAGTGTTCCATTCAAGATCAGTTGTAAATTACTTAAGTAAAAATTATTTAAAGTTCTCTACTATGTTCCATATATATATATATATATACTGCATTTTTCTGCAATTTTCATCTCACAAATATTTCATCTACATGGTTTACATGATTTACAATATCAGATATTTTCATACAGTGTGTATATATATATATATATATATAATTATATTTATATATGTTTATATATATATACAGCTCTACAAAAAATGAAGACACCACTGCAAAATTATCAGACAAGCATGTAGGTGAAATGCCCTGTAATTGACCAGAATTGCATTATCAAATCATATCAAATCAAAATGTATTTGTCACGTACACATGGTTAGCAGATGTTAATACGAGTGTAGCGAAATGCTTGTGCTTCTAGTTCCGACAATGCAGTAATAACCAACAAGTAATCTAACCTAACAATTCCACAACTACTACCTTATACACACAAGTGTAAAGGGATAAAGAATATGTCCATAAAGATATATGAATGAGTGATGGTACAGAACGGCATAGGCAAGATGCAGTAGATGGTATAGAGTACAGTATATACATATGAGATGAGTAATGTAGGGTATGTAAACATTATATCAAGTGGCATTGTTTAAAGTGGCTAGTGATACATTTATTACATACATTTTTCCATTATTAAAGTGGCTAGAGTTGAGTCAGTATGTTGGCAGCAGCCACTCAATGTTAGTGATGGCTGTTTAACAGTCTGATGGCCTTGAGATAGAAGCTGTTTTTCAGTCTCTCGGTCCCTGCTTTGATGCACCTGTACTGACCTCGCCTTCTGGATGGTAGCGGGGTGAACAGGCAGTGGCTTGGGTGGTTGTTGTCCTTGAGGATCCTTTTGGCCTTCCTGTTACATCGGGTGGTGTAGGTGTCATGGAGGGCAGGTAGTTTGCCCCCGGTGATGCGTTGTGCAGACCTCACTACCCTCTGGAGAGCCTTACGGTTGTGGGCGGAGCAGTTGCCGTACCAGGCGGTGATACAGACCGACAGGATGCTCTCGATTGTGCATCTGTAGAAGTTTGTGAGTGCTTTTGGTGACAAGCCGAATTTCTTCAGCCTCCTGAGGTTGAAGAGGCTCTGTTGCTCCTTCTTCACCACACTGTCTGTGTGGGTGGACCAATTCAGTTTGTCCGTGATGTGTACACCGAGGAACATATAACTTTCCAGCTTCTCCACTACTGTCCCGTCGATGTGGATAGGGGGGTGCTCCCTCTGCTGTTTCCTGGAGTCCACGATCATCTCCTTTGTTTTGTTGACGTTGAGTGTGAGGTTATTTTCCTGACACCACACTCCGAGGGCCCTCACCTCCTCCCTGTAGGCCATCTCGTCGTTGTTGGTAATCAAGCCTACCACTGTAGTGTCGTCTGCAAACTTGATGATTGAGTTGGAGGCGTGCATGGCCACGCAGTCGTGGGTGAACAGGGAGTACAGGAGATGGCTGAGCACACAACCTTGTGGGAACCCAGTGTTGAGGATCAGCGGGGGTGGAGATGTTGTTACCTACCCTCACCACCTGG
The DNA here is from genome assembly GCF_045679555.1 of Salvelinus alpinus. Lineage (NCBI taxonomy): Eukaryota > Metazoa > Chordata > Actinopteri > Salmoniformes > Salmonidae > Salvelinus > Salvelinus alpinus. The sequence goes on from NC_092098.1 coordinate 54,730,448, forward strand.
GGGCGGCCCATCAGGAAGTCCAGGTCCCAGTTACACAGGGCTGAGTCGAGACCCAGGGTCTCGAGCTTGATGACGAGTTTGGAGGGTACTATGGTGTTAAATGCTGAGCTGTAGTCGATGAACAGCATTCTCACATAGGTATTCCTCTTGTCCAGATGGGTTAGGGCAGTGTGCAGTGTGATGGCGATTGCGTCGTCTGTGGACCTATTGTGGCGGTAAGCAAATTGGAGTGGGTCTAGGTGGTCAGGTAGGGTGGAGGTGATATGGTCCTTGACTAGTCTCTCAAAGCACTTAATGATGACGGAAGTGAGTGCTACAGGGCAGTAGTCATTTAGCTCACTTACCTTAGCTTTCTTGGGAACAGGAACAATGGTGGCCCTCTTGAAGCATGTGTGGACAGCAGACTGGGATAAGACTTGATTGAATATGTTCGTAAACACACCAGCCAGCTGGTCTGCGCATGCTCTGAGGATGCGGCTGGGGATGCGGTCTGGGCCGGCAGCCTTGCGAGGGTTAACACGTTTAAATGTTTTACTCACGTCGGCTGCAGTGAAGGAGAGCCCGCAGGTTTTGGTAGCGGGCCGTGTCAGTGGCACTGTATTGTCCTCAAAGCGAGCAAAGAAGTTGCTGGGAGCAACAAAATAGAATCGTGGTCAGATATTCCAAAGGGAGGGCGGGGGAGGGCCTTATATGCGTCGCGGAAGTTAGAATAACAGTGGTCTAGGCTTTTGCCAGCCCTGGTAGCACAATCGATATGCTGATAGAATTTGGGGAGCCTTGTTTTCAGATTAGCCTTGTTAAAATCCCCAGCTACGATAAATGCAGCCTCAGGATATGTGGTTTCCAGTTTACATAGAGTCGAATGAAGTTCTTTCAGGGCTGTCGATGTGTCTGATTGGGGGGGAATTTACACGACTGTGATTATGATCAAAGAGAATTCTCTTGGTAGATAATGCGGTCGGCATTTACTTGTGAGGAATTCTAAGTCAGGTGAACAAAAGGAATTGAGTTCCTGTATGTTGTTATGATCGCACCACGTCTCGTTAATCATAAGGCATACACCCCCGCCCTTCTTCTTACCAGAGAGATGCTTGTTTCTGTCTGCGCGATGTGTGAAGAAACCAGGTGGCTGTACCGACTCAGATAGCGTGTCTCGAGTGAGCCATGTTTCTGTGAAACAAAGAACGTTACAGTCTCTGCGGTGTCTCCATCCACAAGCTGGAACGAGCACATTTTCATTTCACTGGTAGAATCAGGAAGTTTCAACTAGCTGTGTTTGTTGTCATAGTGAACCACATCACTCATAGTGAATGCAGACACCGCCCCTCAGGGCGTGCCAACAAACTTAGATGGTTGTATAAGGTGTTGTTTAGTTGTGCTCAGAACTTCTCTAGGTGAGAGAGTTTTTTTAAACATAGTTTTTTCACTAACGTATTGAATGTTATATTGTTATGTCCATCTCTGAGTGATGTTCTATCGATTCCCTGAATCATTTCATGTTTTCATGTGTATCTGAGTTTTTGGCGTTCTGGCAGGCAGAAATTCCTCCGGAAAGACGTAGTACTGTGGTAAAGTCTCTCTCTCAGTAAGACGTAGTACTGTGGTAAAGTCTCTCTCTCAGTAAGACGTAGTACTGTGGTAAAGTCTCTCTCTCAGTATGACATAGTACTGTGGTAAAGCCTCTCTCTCAGTATGACGTAGTACTGTGAAGTTTATGATGTGCTTCCTCAGATGAGCTTCCTTCACCGTGGAGTTTAGTCCACAATCTTCCTGTGTCCAGATGTGGCTGGATGTGGAGGGCATCTTAACTGAGCAGTGAGCACATGTAGGAGCTCATCCTCACGGAGGTCATCTACACCAGCTGATACTAGGTATCCTATATTAGTTAGTCCTACTACTAGTTGGATAGATAGAAGGTGGAGGTTGGTATTCTATATTAGACCTACTACTAGTTGGATAGATAGAAGGTGGAGGTTGGTATCCTATATTAGTTAGTCTTACTAATACTTGGATAGATAGGAGGTGGAGGTTGGAATCCTATATTATACCTACTACTACCTGGCAAGATAGGAGGTGGAGGTTGGTATTCTATATTAGTTAGACCTACTACTACCTGGCAAGATAGGAGGTGGAGGTTGGAATCCTATATTATACCTACTACTACCTGGATAGATAGGAGGTGGAGGTTGGTATTCTATATTAGACCTACTACCACTTGGATAGATAGGAGGTGGAGGTTGGTATTCTATATTAGACCTACTACCACTTGGATAGATAGGAGGTGGAGGTTGGTATCCTATATTAGACCTACTACTACCTGGATAGATAGGAGGTGGAGTTTGGTATCCTATATCAATCAAGTTTATTTTATATAGCCCTTCGTACATCAGCTAATATCTCGAAGTGCTGTACAGAAACCCAACATAAAACCCCAAACAGCAAGCAATGCAGGTGTAGAAGCACGGCGGCTAGGAAACACTTCCTAGAAAGGCCAAAACCTAGGGAGAAACCTAGAGAGGAACCAGGCTATGAGGGGTGGCCAGTCCTCTTCTGGCTGTGCCGGGTGGAGATTATAACAGAACATGGCCAAGATGTTCAAATGTTCATAAATGACCAGCATGGTCAAATAATAATCAGGAGTAAATGTCAGTTGGCTTTTCATAGCCGATCATTAAGAGTATCTCTACCGCTCCTGCGGTCTCTAGAGAGTTGAAAACAGCAGGTCTGGAACAGATAGCACGTCCGGTGGACAGGTCAGGGTTCCATAGCCGCAGGCAGAACAGTTGAAACTGGAACAGCAGCAAGGCCAGGTGGACTGGGGACAGCAAGGAGTCATCATGCCCGGTAGTCCTGACGCATGGTCCTAGGGCTCAGGTCCTCCGAGAGAGAGAAAGAAAGAGAGAAGGAGAGAATTAGAGAGAGCATACTTAAATTCACACAGGACACCGGATAAGACAGGAGAAGTACTCCAGATATAACCAACTGACCCTAGCCCCCCGACACATAAACTACTGCAGCATAAATACTGGAGGCTGAGACAGGAGGGTTCAGGAGACACTGTGGCCCCCCGGACAGGGCCAAACAGGAAGGATATAACCCCACCCACTTTGCCAAAGCACAGCCCCCACACCACTAGAGGGATATCTTCAACCACCACCTTACCATCCTGAGACAAGGCCGAGTATAGCCCACAAAGATCTCCACCACAGCACAAACCAAGGGGGGGGGCGCCAACCCAGACAGGAAGATCATGTTAGTAACTCAACCCACTCAAGTGACGCACCCCTCCTAGGGACGGCATGAAAGAGCACCAGTAAGCCAGTGACTCAGCCCGTGTAATAGGGTTAGAGGCAGAGAATCCCAGTGGAGAGAGGGGAACCGGCCAGGCAGAGACAGCAAGGGCGGTTCGTTGCTCCAGAGCCTTTCCGTTCACCTTCACACTCCTGGGCCAGACTACACTCAATCATATGACCTACTGAAGAGATAAGTCTTCAGTAAAGACTTAAAGGTTGAGACCGAGTCTGCGTCTCTCACATGGGTAGGCAGACCATTCCATAAAAATGGAGATCTATAGGAGAAGGCCCTGCCTCCAGCTGTTTGCTTAGAATTTCTAGGGACAATTAGGAGGCCTGCGTCTTGTGACCGTAGCGTACGTGTAGGTATGTACGGCAGGAATAACTCGGAAAGATAGGTAGGAGCAAGCCCATGTAATGCTTTATAGGTTAACGGTAAAACGTTGAAATCAGCCCTTGCCTTAGCAGGAAGCCAGTGTAGGGAAGCTAGCACTGGAGTAATATGATCAAATTTCTTGGTTCTAGTCAGGATTCTAGCAGCCGTATTTAGCACTAACTGAAGTTTATTTAGTGCTTTATCCGGGTAGCCGGAAAGTAGAGCATTGCAGTAGTCTAACCTAGAAGTAACAAAAGCATGGATACATTTTTCTGCATCATTTTTGGACAGAAAATATCTGATTTTTGCAATGTTATGTAGATGGAAAAAAGCTGTCCTTGAAACATTCTTGATATGTTCGTCAAAAGAGAGATCAGGGTCCAGAGTATCGCCGAGGTCCTTCACAGTTTTATTTGAGACGACTTAACAACCATCAAGATTAATTGTCAGATTTAACAGAATATCTCTTTGTTTCTTGGGACCTAGAACAAGCATTTCTGTTTTGTCCGAGTTTAAAAGTAGAAAGTTTTCAGCCATCCACTTCCTTATGTCTGAAACACAGGCTTCTAGCGAGGGCAATTTTGGGGCTTCACCATGTTTCATTGAAATGTACAGCTGTGTGTCATCCGCATAGCAGTGAAAGTTAACATTATGTTTTCGAATGACATCCCCAAGAGGTAAAATATATAGTGAAAACAATAGTGGTCCTAAAACGGAACCTTGAGGAACACCGAAATGTACAGTTGATTTGTCAGAGGACAAACCATTCACAGAGACAAACTGATATCTTTCCGACAGATAAGATCTAAACCAGGCCAGAACTTGTCCGTGTAGACCAATTTGGGTTTCCAGTCTCGCCAAAAGAATGTGGTGATCGATGGTATCAAAGGCAGCACTAAGGTCTAGTAGCACGAGGACAGATGCAGAGCCTCGGTCTGACGCCATTAAAAGGTCATTTACCACCTTCACAAGTGTAGTCTCAGTGCTATGATGGGGTCTAAAACCAGACTGAAGCATTTCGTATACATTGTTTGTCTTCAGGAAGGCAGTGAGTTGCTGCGCAACAGCTTTTTCTAAACTTTTTGAGAGGAATGGAAGATTCGATATAGGCCGATCGTTTTTTATATTTTCTGGGTCAAGGTTAGGCTTTTTCAAGAGAGGCTTTATTACTGCCACTTTTAGTGAGTTTGGTACACATCCGGTGGATAGAGAGCCGTTTATTATGTTCAACACAGGAGGGCCAAGCACATGAAGCAGCTCTTTCAGTAGTTTAGTTGGAATAGGATCCAGTATGCAGCTTGAAGGTTTAGAGGCCATGATTATTTTCACCATTGTGTCGAGATATAGTACTAAAATACTTAAGTGTCTCTCTTGATCCTAGGTCCTGGCAGAGTTGTGCAGACTCAGGACAGCTAAGCTTTGGAGGAATACGCAGATTTAAAGAGGAGTCCGTAATTTGCTTTCTAATGATCATGATCTTTTCCTCAAAGAAGTTCATGAATTTATTACTGCTGAAGTGAAAGCCATCCTCACTTGGGGAATGCTGATTTTTAGTTAGCTTTGCAACAGTATCAAAAATAAATTTTGGATTGTTCTTATTTTCCTCAATTAAGTTGGAAAAGTAGGATGATCGAGCAGCAGTGAGGGCTCTTCGATACTGCACGGTACTGTCTTTCCAAGCTAGTCGGAAGACTTCCAGTTTGGTGTGGCGCCATTTCTGTTTCATCCTAACATCGTTGGTGCCGACGTGGATAACAATATCTCTATACTCTCTACACTCGCCAGTTGTAGCTTTAGCCAGCACCATCTTCAGATTAGCCTTAACGTCGGTAGCCCTGACCCCGGGTAAACAGTGTATGATCGCTGGGTGATTCGTTTTAAGTCTAATACTGCGGGTAATGGAGTCGCCAATGACTAGGTTTTTCAATTTGTCAGAGCTAATGGTGGGAAGCTTCGGCGTCTCAGACCCCATAACGGGAGGAGTAGAGACAAGAGAAGACTCGGCCTCAGACTCCGACTCGCTACTTAATGGGGAAAACCGGTTGAAAATTTCTGTCGGCTGAATGAGCGACACCAGTTGAGCATTCCTACAGCATTTCCCTCCAGAAGCCATGAGAAAGTTGTCCGGCTGCGGGGACTGTGCGGGGGGATTTAAACTACTATCTGTACTTACTGGTGGCACAGACGCTGTTTCATCCTTTCCTACACTGAAATGACCCTTGCCTAACGATTGCGTCTGAAGCTGGGCTTGCAGCACAGCTATCCTCGCCGTAAGGCGATCGTTCTCCTGTATATTATAAGTACAGCGACTGCAATTAGAAGGCATCATGTTAATGTTACTACTTAGCTTCGGCTGTTGAAGGTGGTATCCAAGACCTAGACCTATATTATACCTTCTACTACCTGGATAGATAGGAGGTGGAGGTTGGTATCCTATATTAGACCTACTACTACCTGGATAGATAGGAGGTGGAGGTTGGTATTCTATATTAGACCTACTACTACCTGGATAGATAGGAGGTGGAGGTTGGTATCCTATATTAGTCCTACTACTACCTGGATAGATAGGAGGTGGAGGTTGGTGTCCTATATTAGACCTACTACTACCTGGATAGATAGGAGGTGGAGGTTGGTATTCTATATTAGACCTACTACTACCTGGATAGATAGGAGGTGGAGGTTGGTATCCTATATTAGTCCTACTACTACCTGGATAGATAGGAGGTGGAGGTTGGTGTCCTATATTAGACCTACTACTACCTGGATAGATAGGAGGTGGAGGTTGGTATCCTATATTAGTCCTACTACTACCTGGATAGATAGGAGGTGGAGGTTGGTATTCTATATTAGACCTACTACTACCTGGATAGATAGGAGGTGGAGGTTGGTATCCTATATTAGTCCTACTACTACCTGGATAGATAGGAGGTGGAGGTTGGTGTCCTATATTAGACCTACTACTACCTGGATAGATAGGAGGTGGAGGTTGGTATTCTATATTAGACCTACTACTACCTGGATAGATAGGAGGTGGAGGTTGGTATCCTATATTAGTCCTACTACTACCTGGATAGATAGGAGGTGGAGGTTGGTGTCCTATATTAGACCTACTACTACCTGGATAGATAGGAGGTGGAGGTTGGTATCCTATATTAGACCTACTACTACCTGGATAGATAGGAGGTGGAGGTTGGTATCCTATATTAGTCCTACTACTACCTGGATAGATAGGAGGTGGAGGTTGGTATTCTATATTAGACCTACTACTACCTGGATAGATAGGAGGTGGAGGTTGGTATCCTATATTAGTCATACTACTACCTGGATAGATAGGAGGTGGAGGTTGGTATTCTATATTAGACCTACTACTACCTGGATAGATAGGAGGTGGAGGTTGGTATCCTATATTAGTCCTACTACTACCTGGATAGATAGGAGGTGGAGGTTGGTGTCCTATATTAGACCTACTACTACCTGGATAGATAGGAGGTGGAGGTTGGTATTCTATATTAGACCTACTACTACCTGGATAGATAGGAGGTGGAGGTTGGTATCCTATATTAGTCCTACTACTACCTGGATAGATAGGAGGTGGAGGTTGGTATTCTATATTAGTTAGTCCTACTACTACCTGGATAGATAGGAGGTGGAGGTTGGTATCCTATATTAGACCTACTACTACCTGGATAGATAGGAGGTGGAGGTTGGTATTCTATATTAGTTAGTCCTACTACTACCTGGATAGATAGGAGGTGGAGGTTGGTATCCTATATTAGACCTACTACTACCTGGATAGATAGAAGGTGGAGGTTGGAATCCTATATTAGTCCTACTACTACCTGGATAGATAGGAGGTGGAGGTTGGTATCCTATATTAGTCCTACTACTACCTGGATAGATAGGAGGTGGAGGTTGGTATTCTATATTAGTCCTACTACTACCTGGATAGATAGGAGGTGGAGGTTGGTATCCTATATTAGTCCTACTACTACCTGGATAGATAGGAGGTGGAGGTTGGTATTCTATATTAGACCTACTACTACCTGGATAGATAGGAGGTGGAGGTTGGTATCCTATATTAGTCCTACTACTACCTGGATAGATAGGAGGTGGAGGTTGGTATTCTATATTAGTCCTACTACTACCTGGATAGATAGGAGGTGGAGGTTGGTATCCTATATTAGACCTACTACTACCTGGATAGATAGGAGGTGGAGGTTGGTATCCTATATTAGACCTACTACTACCTGGATAGATAGGAAGTGGAGTTTGGTATTCTATATTCGACCTACTACTACCTGGATAGATAGGAGGTGGAGGTTGGTATCCTATATTAGACCTACTACTACCTGGATAGATAGGAGGTGGAGGTTGGTATTCTATATTAGTTAGACCTACTACTACCTGGATAGATAGGAGGTGGAGGTTGGTATTCTATATTAGTCCTACTACTACCTGGATAGATAGGAGGTGGAGGTTGGTATCCTATATTAGACCTACTACTAACTGGATAGATAGGAGGTGGAGGTTGGTATTCTATATTAGACCTACTACTACCTGGATAGATAGGAGGTGGATGTTGGTATTCTATATTAGTTAGTCCTACTACTACCTGGATAGAAAGGAAGTGGAGTTTGGTATTCTATATTCGACCTACTACTACCTGGATAGATAGGAGGTGGAGGTTGGTATCCTATATTAGACCTACTACTACCTGGATAGATAGGAGGTGGAGGTTGGTATCCTATATTAGTCCTACTACTACCTGGATAGATAGGAGGTGGAGGTTGGTATTCTATATTAGACCACCTACTACCTGGATAGATAGGAGGTGGAGGTTGGAATCCTATATTAGACCACCTACTACCTGGATAGATAGGAGGTGGAGGTTGGAATCCTATATTAGACCTACTACTACCTGGATAGATAGGAGGTGGAGGTTGGAATCCTATATTAGACCTACTAATACTTGGATAGATAGGAGGTGGAGGTTGGTATCCTATATTAGACCTACTACTACCTGGATAGATAGGAGGTGGAGGTTGGAATCCTATATTAGACCACCTACTACCTGGATAGATAGGAAGTGGAGGTTGGAATCCTATATTAGACCTACTAATACTTGGATAGATAGAAGGTGGAGGTTGGTATCCTATATTAGACCTACTACTACCTGGATAGATAGGAGGTGGAGGTTGGAATCCTATATTAGACCACCTACTACCTGGCTAGATAGGAGGTGGAGGTTGGTATCCTATATTAGACCTACTACTACCTGGATAGATAGGAGGTGGAGGTTGGAATCCTATATTAGACCTACTACTACCTGGATAGATAGGAGGTGGAGGTTGGTATCCTATATTAGACCTACTACTACCTGGATAGATAGGAGGTGGAGGTTGGTATCCTATATTAGACCTACTACTACCTGGATAGATAGGAGGTGGAGGTTGGAATCCTATATTAGACCACCTACTACCTGGATAGATAGGAGGTGGAGGTTGGTATCCTATATTAGTCCTACTACTACCTGGATAGATAGGAGGTGGAGGTTTGAATCCTATATTAGACCACCTACTACCTGGATAGATAGGAGGTGGAGGTTGGTATCCTATATTAGACCTACTACTACCTGGATAGATAGGAGGTGGAGGTTGGAATCCTATATTAGACCACCTACTACCTGGATAGATAGGAGGTGGAGGTTGGAATCCTATATTAGACCACCTACTACCTGGATAGATAGGAGGTGGAGGTTGGAATCCTATATTAGACCTACTACTACCTGGATAGATAGGAGGTGGAGGTTGGTATTCTATATTAGACCTACTACTACCTGGATAGATAGGAGGTGGAGGTTGGTATCCTATATTAGTCCTACTACTACCTGGATAGATAGGAGGTGGAGGTTGGTATTCTATATTAGACCTACTACTACCTGGATAGATAGAAGGTGGAGGTTGGTATTCTATATCAGTCCTACTACTACCTGGATAGATAGGAGGTGGAGGTTGGTGTCCTATATTAGACCTACTACTACCTGGATAGATAGGAGGTGGAGGTTGGTATTCTATATTAGACCTACTACTACCTGGATAGATAGGAGGTGGAGGTTGGTATCCTATATTAGTCCTACTACTACCTGGATAGATAGGAGGTGGAGGTTGGTATCCTATATTAGACCTACTACTACCTGGATAGATAGGAGGTGGAGGTTGGTATTCTATATTAGACCTACTACTACCTGGATAGATAGGAGGTGGAGGTTGGTATCCTATATTAGTCCTACTACTACCTGGATAGATAGGAGGTGGAGGTTGGTGTCCTATATTAGACCTACTACTACCTGGATAGATAGGAGGTGGAGGTTGGTATTCTATATTAGACCTACTACTACCTGGATAGATAGGAGGTGGAGGTTGGTATCCTATATTAGTCCTACTACTACCTGGATAGATAGGAGGTGGAAGTTGGTATTCTATATTAGTTAGTCCTACTACTACCTGGATAGATAGGAGGTGGAGGTTGGTATCCTATATTAGAGCTACTACTACCTGGATAGATAGGAGGTGGAGGTTGGTATTCTATATTAGTTAGTCCTACTACTACCTGGATAGATAGGAGGTGGAGGTTGGTATCCTATATTAGACCTACTACTACCTGGATAGATAGAAGGTGGAGGTTGGAATCCTATATTAGTCCTACTACTACCTGGATAGATAGGAGGTGGAGGTTGGTATCCTATATTAGACCTACTACTACCTGGATAGATAGGAGGTGGAGGTTGGTATCCTATATTAGACCTACTACTACCTGGATAGATAGAAGGTGGAGGTTGGTATTCTATATTAGTCCTACTACTACCTGGATAGATAGGAGGTGGAGGTTGGTATCCTATATTAGTCCTACTACTACCTGGATAGATAGAAGGTGGAGGTTGGTATCCTATATTAGTCCTACTACTACCTGGATAGATAGGAGGTGGAGGTTGGTATCCTATATTAGTCCTACTACTACCTGGATAGATAGAAGGTGGAGGTTGGTATCCTATATTAGTCCTACTACTACCTGGATAGATAGGAGGTGGAGGTTGGTATCCTATATTAGACCTACTACTACCTGGATAGATAGGAGGTGGAGGTTGGAATCCTATATTAGACCTACTACTACCTGGATAGATAGGAAGTGGAGTTTGGTATTCTATATTCGACCTACTACTACCTGGATAGATAGGAAGTGGAGGTTGGTATCCTATATTAGACCTACTACTACCTGGATAGATAGGAGGTGGAGGTTGGTATTCTATATTAGTTAGACCTACTACTACCTGGATAGATAGGAGGTGGAGGTTGGTATTCTATATTAGTCCTACTACTACCTGGATAGATAGGAGGTGGAGGTACGTATCCTATATTAGACCTACTACTACCTGGATAGATAGGAGGTGGAGGTTGGTATTCTATATTAGACCTACTACTACCTGGATAGATAGGAGGTGGATGTTGGTATTCTATATTAGTTAGTCCTACTACTACCTGGATAGATAGGAGGTGGAGGTTGGAATCCTATATTAGACCTACTACTACCTGGATAGATAGGAGGTGGAGGTTGGTATCCTATATTAGACCTACTACTACCTGGATAGATAGGATGTGGAGGTTGGTATCCTATATTAGTCCTACTACTACCTGGATAGATAGGAGGTGGAGGTTGGAATCCTATATTAGACCACCTACTACCTGGATAGATAGGAGGTGGAGGTTGGTATCCTATATTAGACCTCCTACTACCTGGATAGATAGGTGGAGGTTGGAATCCTATATTAGACCACCTACTACCTGGATAGATAGGAGGTGGAGGTTGGTATCCTATATTAGTCCTACTACTACCTAAATAGATAGGAGGTGGAGGTTGGAATCCTATATTAGACCACCTACTACCTGGATAGATAGGAGGTGGAGGTTGGAATCCTATATTAGACCTACTAATACTTGGATAGATAGGAGGTGGAGGTTGGTATCCTATATTAGACCTACTACTACTTGGATAGATAGGAGGTGGAGGTTGGAATCCTATATTAGACCTACTACTACTTGGATAGATAGGAGGTGGAGGTTGGAATCCTATATTATACCTACTACTACCTGGATAGATAGGAGGTGGAGGTTGGAATCCTATATTAGACCTACTACTACCTGGATAGATAGAAGGTGGAGGTTGGTATCCTATATTAGACCTACTACTACCTGGATAGATAGGAGGTGGAGGTTGGAATCCTATATTAGACCTACTACTACCTGGATAGATAGAAGGTGGAGGTAGGTATCCTATATTAGACCTACTACTACCTGGATAGATAGGAGGTGGAGGTTGGTATTCTATATTAGACCTACTACTACTTGGATAGATAGGAGGTGGAGGTTGGTATCCTATATTAGTCCTACTACTACCTGGATAGATAGGAGGTGGAGGTTGGTATCCTATATTAGTCCTACTACTACCTGGATAGATAGGAGGTGGAGGTTGGTATCCTATATTAGTCCTACTACTACCTGGATAGATAGGAGGTGGAGGTTGGTATCCTATATTAGTCCTACTACTACCTGGATAGATAGGAGGTGGAGGTTGGTATCCTATATTAGTTAGTCCTACTACTACCTGGATAGATAGGAGGTGGAGGTTGGTATCCTATATTAGACCTACTACTACCTGGATAGATAGAAGGTGGAGGTTGGTATCCTATATTAGACCTACTACTACCTGGATAGATAGGAGGTGGTTGGTATCCTATATTAGTCCTACTACTACCTGGATAGATAGGAGGTGGAGGTTGGTATCCTATATTAGACCTACTACTACCTGGATAGATAGGAGGTGGAGGTTGGTGTCCTATATTAGACCTACTACTACCTGGATAGATAGGAGGTGGAGGTTGGAATCCTATATTAGTCCTACTACTACCTGGATAGATAGGAGGTGGAGGTTGGAATCCTATATTAGTCCTACTACTACCTGGATAGATAGGAGGTGGAGGTTGGTATCCTATATTAGTCCTACTACTACCTGGATAGATAGGAGGTGGAGGTTGGTATCCTATATTAGTTAGTCCTACTACTACCTGGATAGATAGGAGGTGGAGGTTGGTATCCTATATTAGTCCTACTACTACCTGGATAGATAGAAGGTGGAGGTTAGTATCCTATCTTAGTCCTACTACTACCTGGATAGATAGGAGGTGGAGGTTGGTATCCTATATTAGACCTACTACTACCTGGATAGATAGGAGGTGGAGGTTGGTATCCTATATTAGTCCTTCTACTACCTGGATAGATAGGAGGTGGAGGTTGGAATCCTATATTAGACCTACTACTACCTGGATAGATAGAAGGTGGAGGTTGGTATCCTATATTAGACCTACTACTACCTGGATAGATAGGAGGTGGAGGTTGGTATTCTATATTAGTCCTACTACTACCTGGATAGATAGGAGGTGGAGGTTGGAATCCTATATTAGACCTACTACTACCTGGATAGATAGAAGGTGGAGGTTGGTATCCTATATTAGTCCTACTACTACCTGGATAGATAGAAGGTGGAGGTTGGTATCCTATATTAGTCTTACTACTACCTGGATAGATAGAAGGTGGAGGTTGGTATTCTATATTAGTCCTACTACTACCTGGATAGATAGGAGGTGGAGGTTGGTATCCTATATTAGTCCTACTACTACCTGGATAGATAGGAGGTGGAGGTTGGTATCCTATATTAGTCCTACTACTACCTGGATAGATAGAAGGTGGAGGTTGGTATCCTATATTAGTCTTACTACTACCTGTATAGATAGAAGGTGGAGGTTGGTATTCTATATTAGTCCTACTACTACCTGGATAGATAGGAGGTGGAGGTTGGTATCCTATATTAGTCCTACTACTACCTGGATAGATAGGAGGTGGAGGTTGGTATCCTATATTAGTCCTACTACTACCTGGATAGATAGGAGGTGGAGGTTGGAATCCTATATTAGACCTACTACTACCTGGATAGATAGGAGGTGGAGGTTGGTATCCTATATTAGTCCTACTACTACCTGGATAGATAGGAGGTGGAGGTTGGTATCCTATATTAGACCTACTACTACCTGGATAGATAGGAGGTGGAGGTTGGAATCCTATATTAGACCTACTACTACCTGGATAGATAGGAGGTGGAGGTTGGAATCCTATATTAGACCTACTACTACCTGGATAGATAGGAGGTGGAGGTTGGAATCCTATATTAGACCTACTACTAGTTGGATAGATAGAAGGTGGAGGTTGGAATCCTATATTAGACCTACTACTACCTGGATAGATAGGAGGTGGAGGTTGGAATCCTATATTAGACCTACTACTACCTGGATAGATAGGAGGTGGAGGTTGGAATCCTATATTAGACCTACTACTAGTTGGATAGATAGGAGGTGGAGGTTGGAATCCTATATTAGACCTACTACTACCTGGATAGATAGGAGGTGGAGGTTGGAATCCTATATTAGACCTACTACTACCTGGATAGATAGGAGGTGGAGGTTGGTATCCTATATTAGTTAGTCCTACTACTACCTGGATAGATAGGAGGTGGAGGTTGGTATCCTATATTAGACCTACTACTAGTTGGATAGATAGAAGGTGGAGGTTGGTATCCTATATTAGTTAGACCTACTACTACCTGGATAGATAGAAAGTGGAGGTTGGTATCCTATATTAGACCTACTACTACCTGGATAGATAGGAGGTGGAGGTTGGTATCCTATATTCGACCTACTACTACCTGGATAGATAGGAGGTGGAGGTTGGTATTCTATATTAGACCTACTACTACCTGGATAGATAGGAGGTGGAGGTTGGTATCCTATATTAGACCTACTACTACCTGGATAGATAGAAGGTGGAGGTTGGTATCCTATATTAGACCTACTACCACCTGGATAGATAGGAGGTGGAGGTTGGTATTCTATATTAGACCTACTACTACCTGGATAGATAGGAGGTGGAGGTTGGTATCCTATATTAGACCTACTACTACCTGGATAGATAGGAGGTGGAGGTTGGTATCCTATATTAGACCTACTACTACCTGGATAGATAGGAGGTGGAGGTTGGTATCCTATATTAGACCTACTACTACCTGGATAGATAGGAGGTGGAGTTTGGTATCCTATATTAGACCTACTACTACCTGGATAGATAGGAGGTGGAGGTTGGTATTCTATATTAGTCCTACTACTACCTGGATAGATAGGAGGTGGAGGTTGGTATCCTATATTAGTCCTACTACTACCTGGATAGATAGGAGGTGGAGGTTGGAATCCTATATTAGACCTACTACTACCTGGATAGATAGGAGGTGGAGGTTGGAATCCTATATTAGACCTACTACTACCTGGATAGATAGGAGGTGGAGGTTGGAATCCTATATTAGACCTACTACTACCTGGATAGATAGGAGGTGGAGGTTGGAATCCTATATTAGACCTACTACTACCTGGATAGATAGGAGGTGGAGGTTGGAATCCTATATTAGACCTACTACTACTTAGATAGATAGAAGGTGGAGGTTGGAATCCTATATTAGACCTACTACTACCTGGATAGATAGGAGGTGGAGGTTGGTATCCTATATTAGACCTACTACTACCTGGATAGATAGGAGGTGGAGGTTGGTATTCTATATTAGACCTACTACTACCTGGATAGATAGGAGGTGGAGGTTGGTATCCTATATTAGACCTACTACTACCTGGATAGATAGGAGGTGGAGGTTGGTATCCTATATTAGACCTACTACTACCTGGATAGATAGGAGGTGGAGGTTGGTATTCTATATTAGACCTACTACTACCTGGATAGATAGAAGGTGGAGAATGGTATTCTATATTAGTTAGTCCTACTACTACCTGGATAGATAGAAGGTGGAGGTTGGTATTCTATATTAGACCTACTACTACCTGGATAGATAGGAGGTGGAGGTTGGTATCCTATATTAGTCCTACTACTACCTGGATAGATAGGAGGTGGAGTTTGGTATTCTATATTAGACCTACTACTACCTGGATAGATAGGAGGTGTAGGTTGGTATCCTATATTAGACCTACTACTACTTGGATAGATAGGAGGTGGAGGTTGGAATCCTATATTAGACCTACTACTACCTGGATAGATAGAAGGTGGAGGTTGGTATCCTATATTAGTCATACTACTACCTGGATAGATAGGAGGTGGAGGTTGGTATTCTATATTAGACCTACTACTACCTGGATAGATAGAAGGTGGAGGTTGGTATCCTATATTGGTTAGTCCTACTACTACCTGGATAGATAGGAGGTGGAGGTTGGTATCCTATATTAGTCCTACTACTACCTGGATAGATAGGAGGTGGAGGTTGGTATTCTATATTAGACCTACTACTACCTGGATAGATAGGAGGTGGAGGTTGGTATCCTATATTAGTTAGTCCGACTACTACCTGGATAGATAGGAGGTGGAGGTTGGTATCCTATATTAGACCTACTACTACCTGGATAGATAGGAGGTGGAGGTTGGAATCCTATATTAGTTAGTCCTACTACTACCTGGATAGATAGGAGGTGGAGGTTGGTATTCTATATTCGACCTACTACTACCTGGATAGATAGGAGGTGGAGGTTGGTATCCTATATTAGTCCTACTACTACCTGGATAGATAGGAGGTGGAAGTTGGTATTCTATATTAGACCTACTACTACCTGGATAGATAGAAGGTGGAGGTTGGTATCCTATATTAGTTAGTCCTACTACTACCTGGATAGATAGGAGGTGGAGGTACGTATCCTATATTAGACCTACTACTACCTGGATAGATAGGAGGTGGAGGTTGGAATCCTATATTAGACCTACTACTACCTGGATAAATAGGAGGTGGAGGTTGGTATCCTATATTAGACCTACTACTACCTGGATAGATAGGAGGTGGAGGTTGGTATCCTATATTAGACCTACTACTACCTGGATAGATAGGAGGTGGAGGTTGGTATCCTATATTAGTCCTACTACTACCTGGATAGATAGGAGGTGGAGGTTGGTATTCTATATTAGACCTACTACTACCTGGATAGATAGAAGGTGGAGGTTGGTATCCTATATTAGTTAGTCCTACTACTACCTGGATAGATAGGAGGTGGAGGTACGTATCCTATATTAGACCTACTACTACCTGGATAGATAGGAGGTGGAGGTTGGTATCCTATATTAGTCCTACTACTACCTGGATAGATAGGAGGTGGAGGTTGGAATCCTATATTAGACCTACTACTACCTGGATAGATAGGAAGTGGAGTTTGGTATTCTATATTCGACCTACTACTACCTGGATAGATAGGAGGTGGGGGTTGGTATCCTATATTAGACCTACTACTACCTGGATAGATAGGAGGTGGAGGTTGGTATCCTATATTAGACCTACTACTACCTGGATAGATAGGAGGTGGAGGTTGGTATCCTATATTAGTCCTACTACTACCTGGATAGATAGGAAGTGGAGTTTGGTATTCTATATTCGACCTACTACTACCTGGATAGATAGGAGGTGGAGGTACGTATCCTATATTAGACCTACTACTACCTGGATAGATAGGAGGTGGAGGTTGGTATCCTATATTAGACCTACTACTACCTGGATAGATAGGAGGTGGAGGTTGGTATTCTATATTAGACCTACTACTACCTGGATAGATAGGAGGTGGAGGTTGGTATTCTATATTAGACCTACTACTACCTGGATAGATAGGAGGTGGAGGTTGGTATCCTATATTAGTCCTACTACTACCTGGATAGATAGGAGGTGGAGGTTGGTATTCTATATTAGACCTACTACTACCTGGATAGATAGGAGGTGGAGGTTGGTATCCTATATTAGACCTACTACTACCTGGATAGATAGGAGGTGGAGGTTGGTATCCTATATTAGTCCTACTACTACCTGGATAGATAGAAGGTGGAGGTTGGTATCCTATATTAGTCCTACTACTACCTGGATAGATAGAAGGTGGAGGTTGGTATCCTATATTAGTTAGTCCTACTACTACCTGGATAGATAGGAGATGGAGGTTGGTATCCTATATTAGTCTTACTACTACCTGGATAGATAGGAGGTGGAGGTTGGTATTCTATATTAGACCTACTACTACCTGGATAGATAGAAGGTGGAGGTTGGTATCCTATATTAGTCCTACTACTACCTGGATAGATAGGAGGTGGAGGTTGGTATCCTATATTAGTTAGTCCTACTACTACCTGGATAGATAGGAGGTGGAGGTTGGTATCCTATATTAGTCTTACTACTACCTGGATAGATAGGAGGTGGAGGTTGGTATTCTATATTAGACCTACTACTACCTGGATAGATAGAAGGTGGAGGTTGGTATCCTATATTAGTTAGTCCTACTACTATCTGGATAGATAGAAGGTGGAGGTTGGTATCCTATATTAGTTAGTCCTACTACTACCTGGATAGATAGAAGGTGGAGGTTGGTATCCTATATTAGTCCTACTACTACCTGGATAGATAGGAGGTGGAGGTTGGTATCCTATATTAGTTAGTCCTACTACTACCTGGATAGATAGGAGGTGGAGGTTGGTATCCTATATTAGTCCTACTACTACCTGGATAGATAGGAGGTGGAGTTTGGTATTCTATATTAGACCTACTACTACTTGGATAGATAGAAGGTGGAGGTTGGTATTCTATATTAGACCTACTACTACTTGGATAGATAGGAGGTGGAGGTTGGTATCCTATATTAGTCCTACTACTACCTGGATAGATAGGAGGTGGAGGTTGGTATCCTATATTAGACCTACTACTACCTGGATAGATAGGAGGTGGAGTTTGGTATCCTATATTAGACCTACTACTACCTGGATAGATAGGAGGTGGAGGTTGGTATTCTATATTAGTCCTACTACTACCTGGATAGATAGGAGGTGGAGGTTGGTATCCTATATTAGTCCTACTACTACCTGGATAGATAGGAGGTGGAGGTTGGAATCCTATATTAGACCTACTACTACCTGGATAGATAGGAGGTGGAGGTTGGAATCCTATATTAGACCTACTACTACCTGGATAGATAGGAGGTGGAGGTTGGAATCCTATATTAGACCTACTACTACCTGGATAGATAGGAGGTGGAGGTTGGAATCCTATATTAGACCTACTACTACCTGGATAGATAGGAGGTGGAGGTTGGAATCCTATATTAGACCTACTACTACTTAGATAGATAGAAGGTGGAGGTTGGAATCCTATATTAGACCTACTACTACCTGGATAGATAGGAGGTGGAGGTTGGTATCCTATATTAGACCTACTACTACCTGGATAGATAGGAGGTGGAGGTTGGTATTCTATATTAGACCTACTACTACCTGGATAGATAGGAGGTGGAGGTTGGTATCCTATATTAGACCTACTACTACCTGGATAGATAGGAGGTGGAGGTTGGTATCCTATATTAGACCTACTACTACCTGGATAGATAGGAGGTGGAGGTTGGTATTCTATATTAGACCTACTACTACCTGGATAGATAGAAGGTGGAGAATGGTATTCTATATTAGTTAGTCCTACTACTACCTGGATAGATAGAAGGTGGAGGTTGGTATTCTATATTAGACCTACTACTACCTGGATAGATAGGAGGTGGAGGTTGGTATCCTATATTAGTCCTACTACTACCTGGATAGATAGGAGGTGGAGTTTGGTATTCTATATTAGACCTACTACTACCTGGATAGATAGGAGGTGTAGGTTGGTATCCTATATTAGACCTACTACTACTTGGATAGATAGGAGGTGGAGGTTGGAATCCTATATTAGACCTACTACTACCTGGATAGATAGAAGGTGGAGGTTGGTATCCTATATTAGTCATACTACTACCTGGATAGATAGGAGGTGGAGGTTGGTATTCTATATTAGACCTACTACTACCTGGATAGATAGAAGGTGGAGGTTGGTATCCTATATTGGTTAGTCCTACTACTACCTGGATAGATAGGAGGTGGAGGTTGGTATCCTATATTAGTCCTACTACTACCTGGATAGATAGGAGGTGGAGGTTGGTATTCTATATTAGACCTACTACTACCTGGATAGATAGGAGGTGGAGGTTGGTATCCTATATTAGTTAGTCCGACTACTACCTGGATAGATAGGAGGTGGAGGTTGGTATCCTATATTAGACCTACTACTACCTGGATAGATAGGAGGTGGAGGTTGGAATCCTATATTAGTTAGTCCTACTACTACCTGGATAGATAGGAGGTGGAGGTTGGTATTCTATATTCGACCTACTACTACCTGGATAGAAAGGAGGTGGAGGTTGGTATCCTATATTAGTCCTACTACTACCTGGATAGATAGGAGGTGGAAGTTGGTATTCTATATTAGACCTACTACTACCTGGATAGATAGAAGGTGGAGGTTGGTATCCTATATTAGTTAGTCCTACTACTACCTGGATAGATAGGAGGTGGAGGTACGTATCCTATATTAGACCTACTACTACCTGGATAGATAGGAGGTGGAGGTTGGAATCCTATATTAGACCTACTACTACCTGGATAAATAGGAGGTGGAGGTTGGTATCCTATATTAGACCTACTACTACCTGGATAGATAGGAGGTGGAGGTTGGTATCCTATATTAGACCTACTACTACCTGGATAGATAGGAGGTGGAGGTTGGTATCCTATATTAGTCCTACTACTACCTGGATAGATAGGAGGTGGAGGTTGGTATTCTATATTAGACCTACTACTACCTGGATAGATAGAAGGTGGAGGTTGGTATCCTATATTAGTTAGTCCTACTACTACCTGGATAGATAGGAGGTGGAGGTACGTATCCTATATTAGACCTACTACTACCTGGATAGATAGGAGGTGGAGGTTGGTATCCTATATTAGTCCTACTACTACCTGGATAGATAGGAGGTGGAGGTTGGAATCCTATATTAGACCTACTACTACCTGGATAGATAGGAAGTGGAGTTTGGTATTCTATATTCGACCTACTACTACCTGGATAGATAGGAGGTGGGGGTTGGTATCCTATATTAGACCTACTACTACCTGGATAGATAGGAGGTGGAGGTTGGTATCCTATATTAGACCTACTACTACCTGGATAGATAGGAGGTGGAGGTTGGTATCCTATATTAGTCCTACTACTACCTGGATAGATAGGAAGTGGAGTTTGGTATTCTATATTCGACCTACTACTACCTGGATAGATAGGAGGTGGAGGTACGTATCCTATATTAGACCTACTACTACCTGGATAGATAGGAGGTGGAGGTTGGTATCCTATATTAGACCTACTACTACCTGGATAGATAGGAGGTGGAGGTTGGTATTCTATATTAGACCTACTACTACCTGGATAGATAGGAGGTGGAGGTTGGTATTCTATATTAGACCTACTACTACCTGGATAGATAGGAGGTGGAGGTTGGTATCCTATATTAGTCCTACTACTACCTGGATAGATAGGAGGTGGAGGTTGGTATTCTATATTAGACCTACTACTACCTGGATAGATAGGAGGTGGAGGTTGGTATCCTATATTAGACCTACTACTACCTGGATAGATAGGAGGTGGAGGTTGGTATCCTATATTAGTCCTACTACTACCTGGATAGATAGAAGGTGGAGGTTGGTATCCTATATTAGTCCTACTACTACCTGGATAGATAGAAGGTGGAGGTTGGTATCCTATATTAGTTAGTCCTACTACTACCTGGATAGATAGGAGATGGAGGTTGGTATCCTATATTAGTCTTACTACTACCTGGATAGATAGGAGGTGGAGGTTGGTATTCTATATTAGACCTACTACTACCTGGATAGATAGAAGGTGGAGGTTGGTATCCTATATTAGTCCTACTACTACCTGGATAGATAGGAGGTGGAGGTTGGTATCCTATATTAGTTAGTCCTACTACTACCTGGATAGATAGGAGGTGGAGGTTGGTATCCTATATTAGTCTTACTACTACCTGGATAGATAGGAGGTGGAGGTTGGTATTCTATATTAGACCTACTACTACCTGGATAGATAGAAGGTGGAGGTTGGTATCCTATATTAGTTAGTCCTACTACTATCTGGATAGATAGAAGGTGGAGGTTGGTATCCTATATTAGTTAGTCCTACTACTACCTGGATAGATAGAAGGTGGAGGTTGGTATCCTATATTAGTCCTACTACTACCTGGATAGATAGGAGGTGGAGGTTGGTATCCTATATTAGTTAGTCCTACTACTACCTGGATAGATAGGAGGTGGAGGTTGGTATCCTATATTAGTCCTACTACTACCTGGATAGATAGGAGGTGGAGTTTGGTATTCTATATTAGACCTACTACTACTTGGATAGATAGAAGGTGGAGGTTGGTATTCTATATTAGACCTACTACTACTTGGATAGATAGGAGGTGGAGGTTGGTATCCTATATTAGTCCTACTACTACCTGGATAGATAGGAGGTGGAGGTTGGTATCGTATATTAGTCCTACTACTACCTGGAGAGATAGAAGGTGGAGGTTGGTATTCTATATTAGACCTACTACTACCTGGATAGATAGGAGGTGGAGGTTGGTATCCTATATTAGTCTTACTACTACCTGGATAGATAGGAGGTGGAGGTTGGTATCCTATATTAGTCCTACTACTACCTGGATAGATAGGAGGTGGAGGTTGGTATCCTATATTAGACCTACTACTACCTGGATAGATAGGAGGTGGAGGTTGGTATCCTATATTAGTCCTACTACTACCTGGATAGATAGGAGGTGGAGGTTGGTATCCTATATTAGACCTACTACTACCTGGATAGATAGAAGGTGGAGGTTGGTATCCTATATTAGTCCTACTACTACCTGGATAGATAGGAGGTGGAGGTACGTATCCTATATTAGACCTACTACTAGTTGGATAGATAGAAGGTGGAGGTTGGTATCCTATATTAGTCCTACTACTACCTGGATAGATAGGAGGTGGAGGTTGGTATCCTATATTAGTTAGTCCTACTACTACCTGGATAGATAGGAGGTGGAGGTTGGTATCCTATGTTAGTTAGTCCTACTACTACCTGGATAGATAGGAGGTGGAGGTTGGTATCCTATATTAGACCTACTACTACCTGGATAGATAGGAGGTGGAGGTTGGTATCCTATATTAGTCCTACTACTACCTGGATAGATAGGAGGTGGAGGTTGGTATCCTATATTAGACCTACTACTAGTTGGATAGATAGGAGGTGGAGGTTGGTATCCTATATTAGTCCTACTACTACCTGGATAGATAGGAGGTGGAGGTTGGTATCCTATATTAGACCTACTACTACCTGGATAGATAGGAGGTGGAGGTTGGTATCCTATATTAGACCTACTACTACCTGGATAGATAGGAGGTGGAGGTTGGTATCCTATATTAGTCCTACTACTACCTGGATAGATAGGAAGTGGAGGTTGGTATCCTATATTAGTTAGTCCTACTACTAGTTGGATAGGTAGGAGGTGGAGGTTGGTATTCTATATTAGACCTACTACTACTTGGATAGGTAGGAGGTGGAGGTTGGTATTCTATATTAGACCTACTACTACTTGGATAGATAGGAGGTGGAGGTTGGTATTCTATATTAGACCTACTACTACCTGGATAGATAGGAGGTGGAGGTTGGTATCCTATATTAGACCTACTACTACCTGGATAGATAGGAGGTGGAGGTTGGTATCCTATATTAGACCTACTACTACCTGGATAGATAGGAGGTGGAGGTTGGAATCCTATATTAGTCCTACTACTACCTGGATAGATAGGAGGTGGAGGTTGGTATCCTATATTAGTCCTACTACTACCTGGATAGATAGGAGGTGGAGGTTGGTATCCTATATTAGTCCTACTACTACCTGGATAGATAGGAGGTGGAGGTTGGTATCCTATATTAGTTAGTCCTACTACTAGTTGGATAGGTAGGAGGTGGAGGTTGGTATTCTATATTAGACCTACTACTACTTGGATAGGTAGGAGGTGGAGGTTGGTATTCTATATTAGACCTACGACTACTTGGATAGATAGGAGGTGGATGTTGGTATCCTATATTAGTTAGTCCTACTACTACTTGGATAGGTAGGAGGTGGAGGTAGGTATCCTATATTAGACCTACTACTACTTGGATAGATAGGAGGTGGAGGTTGGTATTCTATATTAGTTAGTCCTACTACTACCTGGATAGATAGGAGGTGGAGGTTGGTATTCTATATTAGTTAGTCCTACTACTACTTGGATAGATAGGAGGTGGAGGTAGGTATCCTATATTAGTTAGTCCGACTACTACCTGGATAGATAGGAGGTGGAGTTTGGTATCCTATATTAGACCTACTACTACCTGGATAGATAGGAGGTGGAGGTTGGTATCCTATATTAGACCTACTACTACCTGGATAGATAGGAGGTGGAGGTTGGTATCCTATATTGGTCCTACTACTACCTGGATAGATAGAAGGTGGAGGTTGGAATCCTATATTCGACCTACTACTACCTGGATAGATAGGAGGTGGAGGTTGGTATTCTATATTAGTCCTACTACTACCTGGATAGATAAGAGGTGGAGGTTGGTATCCTATATTAGTCCTACTACTACCTGGATAGATAGAAGGTGGAGGTTGGAATCCTATATTCGACCTACTACTACCTGGATAGATAGGAGGTGGAGGTTGGTATCCTATATTAGTCCTACTACTACCTGGATAGATAGGAGGTGGAGGTTGGTATCCTATATTAGTCCTACTACTACCTGGATAGATAGGAGGTGGAGGTTGGTATCCTATATTAGTTAGTCCTACTACTAGTTGGATAGGTAGGAGGTGGAGGTTGGTATTCTATATTAGACCTACTACTACTTGGATAGGTAGGAGGTGGAGGTTGGTATTCTATATTAGACCTACTACTACTTGGATAGATAGGAGGTGGAGGTTGGTATTCTATATTAGACCTACTACTACTTGGATAGATAGGAGGTGGAGGTTGGTATTCTATATTAGTTAGACCTACTACTACCTGGATAGATAGAAGGTGGAGGTTGGTATCCTATATTAGTTAGTCCTACTACTACTTGGATAGGTAGGAGGTGGAGGTTGGTATCCTATATTAGACCTACTACTACCTGGATAGATAGAAGGTGGAGGTTGGTATCCTATATTAGTTAGTCCTACTACTAGTTGGATAGGTAGGAGGTGGAGGTTGGTATTCTATATTAGACCTACTACTACTTGGATAGGTAGGAGGTGGAGGTTGGTATTCTATATTAGACCTACTACTACTTGGATAGATAGGAGGTGGAGGTTGGTATTCTATATTAGACATACTACTACTTGGATAGATAGGAGGTGGAGGTTGGTATTCTATATTAGTTAGACCTACTACTACCTGGATAGATAGAAGGTGGAGGTTGGTATCCTATATTAGTTAGTCCTACTAGTACTTGGATAGGTAGGAGGTGGAGGTTGGTATCCTATATTAGACCTACTACTACCTGGATAGATAGAAGGTGGAGGTTGGTATCCTATATTAGTTAGTCCTACTAATACTTGGATAGATAGGAGGTGGAGGTTGGTATTCTATATTAGTTAGACGACTACTACCTGGATAGATAGAAGGTGGAGGTTGGTATTCTATATTAGACCTACTACTACCTGGATAGATAGAAGGTGGAGAATGGTATTCTATATTAGTTAGTCCTACTACTACCTGGATAGATAGGAGGTGGATGTTGGTATCCTATATTAGTTAGTCCTACTACTACTTGGATAGGTAGGAGGTGGAGGTAGGTATCCTATATTAGACCTACTACTACTTGGATAGATAGGAGGTGGAGGTTGGTATTCTATATTAGTTAGTCCTACTACTACCTGGATAGATAGGAGGTGGAGGTTGGTATTCTATATTAGTTAGTCCTACTACTACTTGGATAGATAGGAGGTGGAGGTAGGTATCCTATATTAGTTAGTCCGACTACTACCTGGATAGATAGGAGGTGGAGTTTGGTATCCTATATTAGACCTACTACTACCTGGATAGATAGGAGGTGGAGGTTGGTATCCTATATTAGACCTACTACTACCTGGATAGATAGGAGGTGGAGGTTGGTATCCTATATTAGACCTACTACTACTTGGATAGATAGGAGGTGGAGGTTGGTATCCTATATTAGACCTACTACTACCTGGATAGATAGAAGGTGGAGGTTGGAATCCTATATTCGACCTACTACTACCTGGATAGATAGGAGGTGGAGGTTGGTATCCTATATTGGTCCTACTACTACCTGGATAGATAGAAGGTGGAGGTTGGAATCCTATATTCGACCTACTACTACCTTGATAGATAGGAGGTGGAGGTTGGTATTCTATATTAGTCCTACTACTACCTGGATATATAAGAGGTGGAGGTTGGTATCCTATATTAGTCCTACTACTACCTGGATAGATAGAAGGTGGAGGTTGGAATCCTATATTCGACCTACTACTACCTGGATAGATAGGAGGTGGAGGTTGGTATCCTATATTAGACCTACTACTACCTGGATAGATAGGAGGTGGAGGTTGGTATCCTATATTAGACCTACTACTACTTGGATAGATAGGAGGTGGAGGTTGGTATCCTATATTAGACCTACTACTACCTGGATAGATAGGAGGTGGAGGTTGGTATCCTATATTAGACCTACTACTACCTGGATAGATAGGAAGTGGAGTTTGGTATTCTATATTCGACCTACTACTACCTGGATAGATAGGAGGTGGAGGTTGGTATCCTATATTAGACCTACTACTACCTGGATAGATAGGAGGTGGAGGTTGGTATTCTATATTAGTTAGACCTACTACTACCTGGATAGATAGGAGGTGGAGGTACGTATCCTATATTAGACCTACTACTACCTGGATAGATAGGAGGTGGAGGTTGGTATTCTATATTAGACCTACTACTACCTGGATAGATAGGAGGTGGATGTTGGTATTCTATATTAGTTAGTCCTACTACTACCTGGATAGATAGGAGGTGGAGGTTGGAATCCTATATTAGACCTACTACTACCTGGATAGATAGGAGGTGGAGGTTGGTATTCTATATTAGTTAGACCTACTACTACCTGGATAGATAGGAGGTGGAGGATGGTATTCTATATTAGACCTACTACTACCTGGATAGATAGGAGGTGGAGGTTGGTATCCTATATTAGACCTACTACTACCTGGATAGATAGGAGGTGGAGGTTGGTATCCTATATTAGTCCTACTACTACCTGGATAGATAGGAGGTGGAGGTTGTATTCTATATTAGTTAGTCCTACTACTACTTGGATAGATAGGAGGTGGAGGTAGGTATCCTATATTAGTTAGTCCGACTACTACCTGGATAGATAGGAGGTGGAGTTTGGTATCCTATATTAGACCTACTACTACCTGGATAGATAGGAGGTGGAGGTAGGTATCCTATATTAGACCTACTACTACCTGGATAGATAGGAGGTGGAGGTTGGTATCCTATATTAGACCTACTACTACTTGGATAGATAGGAGGTGGAGGTTGGTATCCTATATTAGACCTACTACTACCTGGATAGATAGAAGGTGGAGGTTGGAATCCTATATTCGACCTACTACTACCTGGATAGATAGGAGGTGGAGGTTGGTATCCTATATTGGTCCTACTACTACCTGGATAGATAGAAGGTGGAGGTTGGAATCCTATATTCGACCTACTACTACCTTGATAGATAGGAGGTGGAGGTTGGTATTCTATATTAGTCCTACTACTACCTGGATAGATAAGAGGTGGAGGTTGGTATCCTATATTAGTCCTACTACTACCTGGATAGATAGAAGGTGGAGGTTGGAATCCTATATTCGACCTACTACTACCTGGATAGATAGGAGGTGGAGGTTGGTATCCTATATTAGACCTACTACTACCTGGATAGATAGGAGGTGGAGGTTGGTATCCTATATTAGACCTACTACTACTTGGATAGATAGGAGGTGGAGGTTGGTATCCTATATTAGACCTACTACTACCTGGATAGATAGGAGGTGGAGGTTGGTATCCTATATTAGACCTACTACTACCTGGATAGATAGGAGGTGGAGTTTGGTATTCTATATTAGTTAGTCCTACTACTACCTGGATAGATAGGAGGTGGAGGTTGGAATCCTATATTAGACCTACTACTACCTGGATAGATAGGAGGTGGAGGTTGGTATTCTATATTAGTTAGACCTACTACTACCTGGATAGATAGGAGGTGGAGGATGGTATTCTATATTAGACCTACTACTACCTGGATAGATAGGAGGTGGAGGTTGGTATCCTATATTAGACCTACTACTACCTGGATAGATAGGAGGTGGAGGTTGGTATCCTATATTAGTCCTACTACTACCTGGATAGATAGGAGGTGGAGGTTGGTATCCTATATTAGACCTACTACTACCTGGATAGATAGGAGGTGGAGGTTGGTATCCTATATTAGACCTAATACTACTTGGATAGATAGGAGGTGGAGGTTGGTATCCTATATTAGACCTACTACTACCTGGATAGATAGGAGGTGGAGGTTGGTATCCTATATTAGTCCTACTACTACCTGGATAGATAGGAGGTGGAGGTTGGTATCCTATATTAGACCTACTACTAGTTGGATAGGTAGGAGGTGGAAGTTGGTATTCTATATTAGACCTACTACTACTTGGATAGGTAGGAGGTGGAGGTTGGTATTCTATATTAGACCTACTACTACTTGGATAGATAGGAGGTGGAGGTTGGTATTCTATATTAGACCTACTACTACTTGGATAGATAGGAGGTGGAGGTTGGTATTCTATATTAGACCTACTACTACCTGGATAGATAGGAGGTGGAGGTTGGTATCCTATATTAGTCCTACTACTACCTGGATAGATAGGAGGTGGAGGTTGGTATCCTATATTAGTCCTACTACTACCTGGATAGATAGGAGGTGGAGGTTGGTATCCTATATTAGTCAGTCCTACTACTAGTTGGATAGGTAGGAGGTGGAGGTTGGTATTCTATATTAGACCTACTACTACTTGGATAGATAGGAGGTGGAGGTTGGTATTCTATATTAGACCTACTACTACTTGGATAGATAGGAGGTGGAGGTTGGTATTCTATATTAGTTAGACCTACTACTACCTGGATAGATAGAAGGTGGAGGTTGGTATCCTATATTAGTTAGTCCTACTACTACTTGGATAGGTAGGAGGTGGAGGTTGGTATCCTATATTAGACCTACTACTACCTGGATAGATAGAAGGTGGAGGTTGGTATCCTATATTAGTTAGTCCTACTACTAGTTGGATAGGTAGGAGGTGGAGGTTGGTATTCTATATTAGACCTACTACTACTTGGATAGGTAGGAGGTGGAGGTTGGCATTCTATATTAGACCTACTACTACTTGGATAGATAGGAGGTGGAGGTTGGTATTCTATATTAGACCTACTACTACTTGGATAGATAGGAGGTGGAGGTTGGTATTCTATATTAGTTAGACATACTACTACCTGGATAGATAGAAGGTGGAGGTTGGTATCCTATATTAGTTAGTCCTACTACTACTTGGATAGGTAGGAGGTGGAGGTTGGTATCCTATATTAGACCTACTACTACCTGGATAGATAGAAGGTGGAGGTTGGTATCCTATATTAGTCAGTCCTACTAATACTTGGATAGATAGGAGGTGGAGGTTGGTATTCTATATTAGTTAGTCCGACTACTACCTGGATAGATAGAAGGTCTAGGTTGGTATTCTATATTAGACCTACTACTACCTGGATAGATAGAAGGTGGAGGTTGGTATTCTATATTAGACCTACTACTACCTGGATAGATAGAAGGTGGAGAATGGTATTCTATATTAGTTAGTCCTACTACTACTTGGATGGATAGGAGGTGGAGGTACGTATCCTATATTAGACATACTACCACTTGGATAGATAGGAAGTGGAGGTTGGAATCCTATATTAGACCTACTACTACCTGGATAGATAGGAGGTGGAGGTTGGAATCCTATATTAGACCTACTACTACCTGGATAGATAGGAGGTGGAGGTTGGAATCCTATATTAGACCTACTACTACCTGGATAGATAGGAGGTGGATGTTGGTATTCTATATTAGTTAGTCCTACTACTACCTGGATAGATAGGAGGTGGAGGTTGGTATTCTATATTAGTTAGTCCTACTACTACCTGGATAGATAGGAGGTGGAGGTTGGTATTCTATATTAGTTAGACCTACTACTACCTGGATAGATAGGAGGTGGAGGTTGGTATCCTATATTAGTCCTACTACTACCTGGATAGATAGGAGGTGGAGGTTGGTATCCTATATTAGACCTACTACTACCTGGATAGATAGGAGGTGGAGGTTGGTATCCTATATTAGACCTACTACTACCTGGATAGATAGAAGGTGGAGGTTGGTATCCTATATTAGACCTACTACTACCTGGATAGATAGGAGGTGGAGGTTGGAATCCTATATTAGACCTACTACTACCTGGATAGATAGGAGGTGGAGGTTGGTATCCTATATTAGACCTACTACTACCTGGATAGATAGGAGGTGGAGGTTGGTATCCTATATTAGTTAGTCCTACTACTACTTGGATAGGTAGGAGGTGGAGGTTGGTATCCTATATTAGACCTACTACTACCTGGATAGATAGAAGGTGGAGGTTGGTATCCTATATTAGTCAGTCCTACTAATACTTGGATAGATAGGAGGTGGAGGTTGGTATTCTATATTAGTTAGTCCGACTACTACCTGGATAGATAGAAGGTGGGGGTTGGTATTCTATATTAGTTAGTCCTACTACTACCTGGATAGATAGAAGGTGGAGGTTGGTATCCTATATTAGACCTACTACTACCTGGATAGATAGAAGGTGGAGGTTGGTATCCTATATTAGTTAGTCCTACTACTACCTGGATAGATAGGAAGTGGAGGTTGGTATTCTATATTAGTTAGTCCGACTACTACCTGGATAGATAGAAGGTGGGGGTTGGTATTCTATGTTAGTTAGTCCTACTACTACCTGGATAGATAGGAAGTGGAGGTTGGTATCCTATATTAGTCCTACTACTACCTGGATAGATAGAAGGTGGAGGTTGGTATCCTATATTAGACCTACTACTACCTGGATAGATAGGAGGTGGAGGTTGGTATCCTATATTAGACCTACTACTACCTGGATATATAGAAGGCGGAGGTAGGTATCCTATATTAGACCTACTACTACTTGGATAGATAGGAGGTGGAGGTTGGTATTCTATATTAGACCTACTACTACTTGGATAGATAGGAGGTGGAGGTTGGTATTCTATATTAGACCTACTACTACTTGGATAGATAGGAGGTGGAGGTTGGTATTCTATATTAGTTAGACCTACTACTACCTGGATAGATAGAAGGTGGAGGTTGGTATCCTATATTAGTTAGTCCTACTACTACTTGGATAGGTAGGAGGTGGAGGTTGGTATCCTATATTAGACCTACTACTACCTGGATAGATAGAAGGTGGAGGTTGGTATCCTATATTAGTTAGTCATACTAATACTTGGATAGATAGGAGGTGGAGGTTGGTATTCTATATTAGTTAGTCCGACTACTACCTGGATAGATAGAAGGTCTAGGTTGGTATTCTATATTAGACCTACTACTACCTGGATAGATAGAAGGTGGAGGTCGGTATTCTATATTAGTTAGACCTACTACTACCTGGCAAGATAGGAGGTGGAGGTTGGTATTCTATATTAGACCTACTACTACCTGGATAGATAGAAGGTGGAGAATGGTATTCTATATTAGTTAGTCCTACTACTACTTGGATGGATAGGAGGTGGAGGTACGTATCCTATATTAGACATACTACCACTTGGATAGATAGGAAGTGGAGGTTGGAATCCTATATTAGACCTACTACTACCTGGATAGATAGGAGGTGGAGGTTGGAATCCTATATTAGACCTACTACTACCTGGATAGATAGGAGGTGGAGGTTGGAATCCTATATTAGACCTACTACTACCTGGATAGATAGGAGGTGGATGTTGGTATTCTATATTAGTTAGTCCTACTACTACCTGGATAGATAGGAGGTGGAGGTTGGTATTCTATATTAGTTAGTCCTACTACTACCTGGATAGATAGGAGGTGGAGGTTGGTATTCTATATTAGTTAGACCTACTACTACCTGGATAGATAGGAGGTGGAGGTTGGTATCCTATATTAGTCCTACTACTACCTGGATAGATAGGAGGTGGAGGTTGGTATCCTATATTAGACCTACTACTACCTGGATAGATAGGAGGTGGAGGTTGGTATCCTATATTAGACCTACTACTACCTGGATAGATAGAAGGTGGAGGTTGGTATCCTATATTAGACCTACTACTACCTGGATAGATAGGAGGTGGAGGTTGGAATCCTATATTAGACCTACTACTACCTGGATAGATAGGAGGTGGAGGTTGGTATCCTATATTAGACCTACTACTACCTGGATAGATAGGAGGTGGAGGTTGGTATCCTATATTAGTTAGTCCTACTACTACTTGGATAGGTAGGAGGTGGAGGTTGGTATCCTATATTAGACCTACTACTACCTGGATAGATAGAAGGTGGAGGTTGGTATCCTATATTAGTCAGTCCTACTAATACTTGGATAGATAGGAGGTGGAGGTTGGTATTCTATATTAGTTAGTCCGACTACTACCTGGATAGATAGAAGGTGGGGGTTGGTATTCTATATTAGTTAGTCCTACTACTACCTGGATAGATAGAAGGTGGAGGTTGGTATCCTATATTAGACCTACTACTACCTGGATAGATAGAAGGTGGAGGTTGGTATCCTATATTAGTTAGTCCTACTACTACCTGGATAGATAGGAAGTGGAGGTTGGTATTCTATATTAGTTAGTCCGACTACTACCTGGATAGATAGAAGGTGGGGGTTGGTATTCTATGTTAGTTAGTCCTACTACTACCTGGATAGATAGGAAGTGGAGGTTGGTATCCTATATCAGTCCTACTACTACCTGGATAGATAGAAGGTGGAGGTTGGTATCCTATATTAGACCTACTACTACCTGGATAGATAGGAGGTGGAGGTTGGTATCCTATATTAGACCTACTACTACCTGGATAGATAGAAGGCGGAGGTAGGTATCCTATATTAGACCTACTACTACTTGGATAGATAGGAGGTGGAGGTTGGTATTCTATATTAGTTAGTCCTACTACTACCTGGATAGATAGGAGGTGGAGGTTGGTATTCTATATTAGTCCTACTACTACCTGGATAGATAGGAGGTGGAGGTAGGTATCCTATATTAGACCTACTACTACCTGGATAGATAGGAGGTGGAGGTTGGTATTCTATATTAGTCCTACTACTACCTGGATAGATAGGAGGTGGAGGTTGGTATCCTATATTAGACCTACTACTACCTGGATAGATAGGAGGTGGAGGTTGGTATCCTATATTAGACCTACTACTACCTGGATAGATAGGAGGTGGAGGTTGGTATCCTATATTAGTCCTACTACTACCTGGATAGATAGGAGGTGGAGGTTGGTATTCTATATTAGACCTACTACTACCTGGATAGATAGGAGGTGGAGGTTGGTATCCTATATTAGTCCTACTACTACCTGGATAGATAGGAGGTGGAGGTTGGTATCCTATATTAGTCCTACTACTACCTGGATAGATAGGAGGTGGAGGTTGGTATTCTATTTTAGTCCTACTACTAGTTGGATAGATAGAAGGTGGAGGTTGGTATCCTATATTAGTTAGTCCTACTACTACCTGGATAGATAGGAGGTGGAGGTTGGTGTCCTATATTAGTCCTACTACTACCTGGATAGATAGGAGGTGGAGGTTGGTATCCTATATTAGACCTACTACTACCTGGATAGATAGGAGGTGGAGGTTGGTATCCTATATTAGTCCTACTACTACCTGGATAGATAGAAGGTGGAGGTTGGTATCCTATATTAGTTAGTCCTACTACTACCTGGATAGATAGGAGGTGGAGGTTGGTATCCTCTATTAGTTAGTCCGACTACTACCTGGATAGATAGGAGGTGGAGGTTGGTATTCTATATTAGTTAGTCCGACTACTACCTGGATAGATAGGAGGTGGAGTTTGGTATCCTATATTAGTCCTACTACTACCTGGATAGATAGGAGGTGGAGGTTGGTATCCTATATTAGTCCTACTACTACCTGGATAGATAGGAGGTGGAGGTTGGTGTCCTATATTAGTCCTACTACTACCTGGATAGATAGGAGGTGGAGGTTGGTATCCTATATTAGACCTACTACTACCTGGATAGATAGGAGGTGGAGGTTGGTATCCTATATTAGTCCTACTACTACCTGGATAGATAGGAGGTGGAGGTTGGTATCCTATATTAGTTAGTCCTACTACTACCTGGATAGATAGGAGGTGGAGGTTGGTATCCTATATTAGACCTACTACTACCTGGATAGATAGGAGGTGGAGGTACGTATCCTATATTAGACCTACTACTACCTGGATAGATAGGAGGTGGAGGTTGGAATTCTATATTAGACCTACTACTACCTGGATAGATAGGAGGTGGATGTTGGTATTCTATATTAGTTAGTCCTTCTACTACCTGGATAGATAGGAGGTGGAGGTTGGAATCCTATATTAGACCTACTACTACCTGGATAGATAGGAGGTGGAGGTTGGAATCCTATATTAGACCTACTACTACCTGGATAGATAGGAGGTGGAGGTTGGAATCCTATATTAGACCTACTACTACCTGGATAGATAGGAGGTGGAGGTTGGTATTCTATATTAGTTAGTCCTACTACTACCTGGATAGATAGGAGGTGGATGTTGGTATTCTATATTAGTTAGTCCTACTACTACCTGGATAGATAGGAGGTGGAGGTTGGTATTCTATATTAGTTAGTCCTACTACTACCTGGATAGATAGGAGGTGGAGGTTGGAATCCTATATTAGACCACCTACTACCTGGATAGATAGGAGGTGGAGGTTGGTATCCTATATTAGACCTACTACTACCTGGATAGATAGGAGGTGGAGGTTGGTATCCTATATTAGACCTACTACTAGTTGGATAGATAGGAGGTGGAGGTTGGAATCCTATATTAGACCTACTACTACCTGGATAGATAGGAGGTGGAGGTTGGTATTCTATATTAGTTAGTCCTACTACTACCTGGATAGATAGGAGGTGGAGGTTGGTATTCTATATTAGTTAGTCCTACTACTACTTGGATAGATAGGAGGTGGAGGTAGGTATCCTATATTAGTTAGTCCGACTACTACCTGGATAGATAGGAGGTGGAGTTTGGTATACTATATTAGACCTACTACTACCTGGATAGATAGGAGGTGGAGGTTGGAATCCTATATTAGACCTACTACTACCTGGATAGATAGGAGGTGGAGGTTGGTATCCTATATTAGACCTACTACTACCTGGATAGATAGGAGGTGGAGGTTGGTATTCTATATTCGACCTACTACTACCTGGATAGATAGGAAGTGGAGTTTGGTATTCTATATTCGACCTACTACTACCTGGATAGATAGGAGGTGGAGTTTGGTATCCTATATTAGACCTACTACTACCTGGATAGATAGGAAGTGGAGTTTGGTATTCTATATTCGACCTACTACTACCTGGATAGATAGGAGGTGGAGGTTGGTATCCTATATTAGACCTACTACTACCTGGATAGATAGGAGGTGGAGGTTGGTATTCTATATTAGTTAGACCTACTACTACCTGGATAGATAGGAGGTGGAGGTTGGAATCCTATATTAGACCACCTACTACCTGGATAGATAGGAGGTGGAGGTTGGTATTCTATATTAGACCTACTACTACCTGGATAGATAGGAGGTGGAGGTTGGAATCCTATATTAGACCTACTACTACCTGGATAGATAGGAGGTGGAGGTTGGAATCCTATATTAGACCTACTACTACCTGGATAGATAGGAGGTGGAGGTTGGAATCCTATATTAGACCTACTACTACCTGGATAGATAGGAGGTGGAGGTTGGTATTCTATATTAGTTAGTCCTACTACTACCTGGATAGATAGGAGGTGGATGTTGGTATTCTATATTAGTTAGTCCTACTACTACCTGGATAGATAGGAGGTGGAGGTTGGTATTCTATATTAGTTAGTCCTACTACTACCTGGATAGATAGGAGGTGGAGGTTGGAATCCTATATTAGACCACCTACTACCTGGATAGATAGGAGGTGGAGGTTGGTATCCTATATTAGACCTACTACTACCTGGATAGATAGGAGGTGGAGGTTGGTATCCTATATTAGACCTACTACTAGTTGGATAGATAGAAGGTGGAGGTTGGTATTCTATATTAGACCTACTACTACCTGGATAGATAGGAGGTGGAGGTTGGTATCCTATATTAGACCTACTACTACCTGGATAGATAGGAGGTGGAGGTTGGAATCCTATATTAGGCCTACTACTACCTGGATAGATAGGAGGTGGAGGTTGCAAACATGGCGTTGCTTCCTGATTCTCCACCCTTCTCCCAAAGTGTGCACTAGCACACGTTGTTGATGAGCAACAGGAGGGTAGACTTATCCATTGTCGCTGAATTGTTCTCAGTGCCCATTTGTGACTAGTGGCTGGTAACATGTTCAATAAGCTATTCTGCAAATACAATTACGATACAAAAATGTTCTTGCTCTTTAGTGATGTTCTGACAATCTTATTTTGGAAACCATTACCAAGGAAAACGAGTTTAACACTTTGTAGAAA
Source organism: Salvelinus alpinus (assembly GCF_045679555.1). Lineage (NCBI taxonomy): Eukaryota > Metazoa > Chordata > Actinopteri > Salmoniformes > Salmonidae > Salvelinus > Salvelinus alpinus. The sequence continues at coordinate 54,767,095 of NC_092098.1, forward strand.
TTGTAACCTGTTTCTTGAAAACCAGTGATTGTTATATGGACAATAAGGACTGTTACCTATAGGACAATGTCTCTATCACCTTACAGTGAAATGCTTACTTACAAGCCCTTAACCAACAATCCAGTTTTAAGAAAAATACGTTAAGTAAAAAATAAGAAATTAAAGTAGCAAATAATTCAAGAGGAGCAGTAAAATAACAATAGCGAGGGTATGTACAGGGGTTAAAGGGAAGTGGAAAGGGGGATACCTAGTCATTTACATTCAACAGAAATGTGTCTTCCGCATTTAACCCAACTCCTCGGAACCAGAGAGGTGAGGGGGGGCTGCCTTAATCGACATCCACTACCGGTACAGAGTCAATGTGCGGGGGCACCGGTTAGTCGAGGTAATTGAGGTAATATGTACATGTAGGTAGAGTAGGTAGGTGTGACTATGCATAGATAATAAACAGAGAATAGCACCAAGGACTAACTCAAAGAATGTTACAGCCGTCTACTCTGTCTCTTCAAATTGAACAGATACACATAACTTGAAGCTATTGTTACTGGCCATGTATGCATAGATTAATGTGTTTAGATAAAGGTTAGCTTTGGTTGTTTTACACTGCAGCTATCTATGAATGACCCCAGTCCCTTGATTGAAACAACCTGCTAGCGAAATGACCACGGTCCTCTGCGTAAATCAACTTGCCAGCTAGTTTCTTATCCTGTTGGCTAGCTTCTGGAATTAGCAATCCATCTACTTTATATAGTCACAAACAAGTCGCTAGCAAGTTATCCGGGTGCATGGTAGCCTAACATACAGTACCTACATGTAGCTAGGGTGTAAACAAACTGGATCGTTGTGTGAGGCTGACCTGTCACTCCAAAACCAGTTGACCAATACAGACGCATCTTAGGCTCCCTCTTAACCCCGCCTACATGGAATTAATGCGCCAAAGCTTTGCAACCGCAAAAAAAACAGTGATCGCGTTATCATTGAAAGGGTTTCACTGAAAACTATTTTCTTTTGCATTCATTAACAATTCATTTGTCCTTGCCTTTCAAAAATATTTCCTTGCAAATATTATTTATTTTGCTCACAATAGTTTCGGGTTAACGTTTTTCTTTCAATATAATTTTTGTTTGTAATACTAAGAATTTAGTTCTTGAATTCAAAATATTTGCTTGATAGTTAAAACTTCTACTTGCTACCAAACCCGGATTCGGGAGCACCCCCCACAGTAAAAAAGCTGACTAGCATAGCCTAGCATAGCGTCACAAGTAAATACAAGCATCTAAATATCATTAAATCACAAGTCCAAGACACCAGATGAAAGATACAGATCTTGTGAATCCAGCCATCATTTCTGATTTTTAAAATGTTTTACAGGGAAGACACAATATGTAAATCTATTAGCTAACCACTTTAGCAAAAGACACCACTTTTTTTACTCCCCCAGTTTTTTACTCCATCAGTAGCTATCACTAATTCGACTAAATAAAGATATATATAGCCACTAACCAAGAAACAACTTCATAAGATGACAGTCTGATAACATATTTATGGTATAGGATATGTTTTTTTAGAAAAATGTGCATTTTTCAGGTATAAATCACAGTTGTACATTGCAGCTGCAATCTGAAATAGCGTTGGAAGCAGCCGGAATAATTACAGAGACCGACGTCAATTACCAAAATACTCATCCTAAAACATTTCTGAAAAATACACAGCCTACAGCAATCGAAAGACACAGATCTTGTGAATCCAGACAATATTTCAGATTTTCTAAGTGTTTTACAGGGAAGACACAATATGTAAATCTATTAGCTAACCACGATAGCAAAAGACACAACTTTTTTTCTCCACCATTTTTTTCCTGCATCAGTAGCTATCACTAATTCGACTAAATAAAGATATATATAGCCACTAACCAAGAAACAACTTCATAAGATGACAGTCTGATAACATATTTATGGTATAGGATATGTTTTTTTAGAAAAATGTGCATTTTTCAGGTATAAATCACAGTTCTACATTGCAGCTGCAATCTGAAATAGCGTTGGAAGCAGCCGGAATAATTACAGAGACCGACGTCAATTACCAAAATACTCATCCTAAAACACTTCTGAAAAATACACAGCCTACAGCAATCGAAAGACACAGATCTTGTGAATCCAGACAATATTTCAGATTTTCTAAGTGTTTTACAGCGAAAACACAATATATCGTTATATTAGCATACCACATGAGCTAACATCACACCAGCATTAAATCAAGGCAAAGGGGGCGATAACGTTATCGCCACCAAAATATATAAATTTTTTCACTAACCTTCTCAGAATTCTTCAGATGACAGTCCTGTAACATCATATTACACAATGCATATAGAGTTTGTTCGAAAATGTGCATATTTAGCATCACAAATCGTGGTTATGCAATGTAATCTGTCAAAACAAGGCATGCATTCGGGCCGGCGCCATCTTGGAAAGGCACCTATGTTTACGATTATTTATCGATTAGATTGACAAAAAAAATACAGGTTGGACAGCTAATGAAAGATGCATTGGTTATTAATGCAACCGCTGATTTAGATTTTTAAAATTTACATTACTAGACATACATTGTGAGTTACAGCCAGACTAGTGCCGCAAAAAATGGCTGACAACTGCGTTTACATTTTTCCACATAAATACGGAATAAAATCATAAATAACTCTTACTTTTGGACGAGCTTCCATCAGTATCTTGGGCAATGTGTCCTTTGTCCAAAAGTATTGTTGCTTTGTTGTAAAACGACCTCCTCAACTTCAGAACTAGCAGCTAATGATAGCTACACGGCACACACATGCCCAAATCGTCAAACGCAATACTAAGGAAATTCAGAAAAATAGCAATATACTCGCATAAACTGATATAAATCGGTTTCAAATAACTTCGTTATGATGTTTCTAACACCTACAGTGGGGAGAACAAGTATTTGATACACTGCCGATTTTGCAGGTTTTCCTACTTACAAAGCATGTAGAGGTCTGTAATTTTTATCATAGGTACACTTCAACTATGAGAGACGGAATCTAAAACAAAAATCCAGAAAATCACATTGTATGATTTTTAAGTAATTAATTTGCATTTTATTGCATGACATAAGTATTTGATACATCAGAAAAGCAGAACTTAATATTTGGTACAGAAACCTTTGTTTGCAATTACAGAGATCATACGTTTCCTGTAGTTCTTGACTAGGTTTGCACACACTGCAGCAGGGATTTTGGCCCACTCCTCCCTACAGGTCTTCTCCAGATCCTTCAGGTTTCGGGGCTGTCGCTGGGCAATACGGACTTTCAGCTCCCTCCAAAGATTTTCTATTGGGTTCAGGTCTGGAGACTGGCTAGGCCACTCCAGGACCTTGAGATGCTTCTTACGGAGCCACTCCTTAGTTGCCATGGCTGTGTGCTTCGTGTCGTTGTCATGCTGGAAGACCCAGCCACGACCCATCTTCAATGCTCTTACTGAGGGAAGGAGGTTGTTGGCCAAGATCTTGCGATACATGGCCCCATCCATCCTCCCCTCAATACGGTGCAGTCGTCCTGTCCCCTTTGCAGAAAAGCATCCCCAAAGAATGATGTTTCCACCTCCATGTTTCACGGTTGGGATGGTGTTCTTGGGGTTGTACTCATACTTCTTCTTCCTCCAAACACGGCGAGTGGAGTTAGACCAAAAAGCTCTATTTTTGTCTCATCAGACCACATGACCTTCTCCCATTCCTCCTCTGGATCATCCAGATGGTCATTGGCAAACTTCAGACAGGCCTGGACATGCACTGGCTTAAGCAGGGGGACCTTGCGTCCGCTGCAGGATTTTAATCCATGACGGCGTAGTGTGTTACTAATGGTTTTCTTTGAGACTGTGGTCCCAGCTCTCTTCAGGTCATTGACCAGGTCCTGCCGTGTAGTTCTGGGCTGATCCCTCACCTTCCTCATGATCATTGATGCCCCACGAGGTGAAATCTTGCATGGAGCCCCAGACCGAGGGTGATTGACCGTCATCTTGAACTTCTTCCATTTTCTAATAATTGCGCCAACAGTTGTTTCCTTCTCACCAAGCTGCTTGCCTATTGTCCTGTAGCCCATCCCAGCCTTGTGCAGGTCTACAATTTTATCCCTGATGTCCTTACACAGCTCTCTGGTCTTGGCCATTGTGGAGAGGTTGGAATCTGTTTGATTGTGTGTGGACAGGTGTCTTTTATACAGGTAACGAGTTCAAACAGGTGCAGTTAATACAGGTAATGAGTGGAGAACAGGAGGGCTTCTTAAAGAAAAACTAACAGGTCTGTGAGAGCCGGAATTCTTACTGGTTGGTAGGTGATCAAATACTTATGTCATGCAATAAAATGCAAATTAATTATTTAAAAATCATACAATGTGATTTTCTGGATTTTTGTTTTAGATTCCGTCTCTCACAGTTGAAGTGTACCTATGATAAAAATTACAGACCTCTACATGCTTTGTAAGTAGGAAAACCTGCAAAATCGGCAGTGTATCAAATACTTGTTCTCCCCACTGTATATCGAATTAAATCACAGACGGATAGATCTTTGATCAATAACGAGAGCTTTTGAGCATGCGATTCTGATGTCCTCCCTTGCGTCCTGGCGAGCGTCAAAAAGAAGGGTCATCTCACTCCATTCCCTTTTATAAACTCTGAGAACCACCGAGAGACACCATTCCACTTCTCATTGGTTACTGACATCCAGGGGAAGGCGGGTGCAGTTCATGTTGATCCATAGGGCATACACAGAGCTTAAAACTGATCCGAGATCAGAGACTATTTTTCAGAGCTTCGCATGTCCTGTCATGAGTTTCGCTGTAGAAAGAGTTCTGGTTCACCCACAGACATAATTCAAACGGTTTTAGAAACTAGAGATTGTTTTCTATCCAATAGTAATAATAATATGCATATTGTACGAGCAAGAATTGAGTATGAGGCAGTTTAATTTGGAGACGATATTTTCCAAAGTGGAAACAGCACCCCCTGTATTGACAAAAGGTTAATGGCATACAAGTAATTCCATATGAAATCAATTTCCACCACAACATGCCACTGTCTCCATTGGCAATGAGAGCAACAACATGGGAGATGAAGTATGATTTAACCCATTTACAGGCCGAACTGGAGCAGGAGAAATTAACTAAGTAAAACGTATAGTTTAGCCTAACCCTCAGGAGGCTGAAAAGATTTGACGTGGGCCCTCAGATCCACAAAAAAGTTCTACAGCCGCACCATTGAGAGCATCTTGACTGGTTGCTTCACCGCCTGGTATGGCAACTGTTCAGCATCTGACCGCAAAGCGTTACAGAGGGTACTGAGTACGGCCCAGTACATGACTGGGGGTGAACACTCTGCCATCCAGGACCTCTATACCAGGCGGTGTCAGAGCAAGGCCCTAAAACTTGTCAACGACTCCAGCCATCAAGTCATAGAATCTCAACTACCGCACGGCAAGCAGTAACGGATTGCCAGGTCCGGAACCAAAAGGCTCCTGAACAACTACCCCAAGCCATCAGACTGCTGAACAGCTTCTACCCCCAAGTCATAAAACTGCTGAACAGCTTCTACCCCCAAGCCATCAGACTGCTGAACAGCTTCTACCCCCAAACCATTAGACTGCTGAACAGCTTCTACCCCCAAGCCATCAGACTGCTGAACAGCTTCTACCCCCAAGTCATTAGACTGCTGAACGGCTTCTACCCCCAAGCCATCAGACTGCTGAACAACTTCTACCCCCAAGCCATCAGAACGCTGAACAGCTTCTACCCCCAAGTCATTAGACTGCTGAACGGCTTCTACCCCCAAGCCATCAGACTGCTGAACAGCTTCTACCCCCAAGCCATTAGACTGCTGAACAGCTTCTACCCCCAAGCCATTAGACTGCTGAACGGCTTCTACCCCCAAACCATTAGACTGTTGAACAGCTTATACCCCCAAGCCATTAGACTGCTGAACAGCTTATACCCCCAAGCCATTAGACTGTTGAACAGCTTCTACCCCCAAGCCATTAGACTGCTGAACAGCTTCTACCCCCAAGCCATTAGACTGCTGAACAGCTTCTACCCCCAAGCCATTAGACTGCTGAACAGCTTCTACCCCCAAAACATTAGACTGCTGAACAGCTTCTACCCCCAAACCATTAGACTGCTGAACAGCTTCTACCCCCAAGCCATCAGACTGCTGAACAGCTTCTACCCCCAAACCATCAGACTGCTGAACAGCTTCTACCCCCAAGCCATTAGACTGCTGAACAGCTTCTACCCCCAAGCCATTAGACTGCTGAACGGCTTCTACCCCCAAACCATTAGACTGTTGAACAGCTTATACCCCCAAACCATTAGACTGTTGAACAGCTTATACCCCCAAGCCATTAGACTGCTGAACAGCTTATACCCCCAAGCCATTAGACTGTTGAACAGCTTCTACCCCCAAGCCATTAGACTGCTGAACAGCTTCTACCCCCAAGCCATTAGACTGCTGAACAGCTTCTACCCCCAAGCCATTAGACTGCTGAACAGTTTCTACCCCCAAAACATTAGACTGCTGAACAGCTTCTACCCCCAAACCATTAGACTGCTGAACAGCTTCTACCCCCAAGCCATCAGACTGCTGAACAGCTTCTACCCCCAAACCATCAGACTGCTGAACAGCTTCTACCCCCAAGCCATCAGACTGCTGAACAGCTTCTACCCCCAAGCCATAAGACTGCTGTACAGCTTCTACCCCCAAGCCACCAGACTGCTGAACAGCTTCTACCCCCAAGACATTAGACTGCTGAACAGCTTCTACCCCCAAGCCATCAGACTCCTGAACAGCTTCTACCCCCAAGCCATCAGACTGCTGAACAGCTTCTACCCCCAAACCATTAGACTCCTGAACAGCTTCTACCCCAAGCCATCAGACTGCTGAACAGCTTCTACACCCAAGCCATTAGACTGCTGAACAGCTTCTACCCCCAAGCCATTAGACTGCTGAACAGCTTCTACCCCCAAACCATTAGACTGCTGAACAGCTTCTACCCCCAAGCCATCAGACTGCTGAACAGCTTCTACCCCCAAGCCATTAGACTGCTGAACAGCTTCTACCCCCAAACCATTAGACTGCTGAACAGCTTCTACCCCCAAGCCATCAGACTGCTGAACAGCTTCTACCCCCAAACCATTAGACTGCTGAACAGCTTCTACCCCCCCAAGCCATTAGACTGCTGAACAGCTTCTACCCCCAAGCCATTAGACTGCTGAACAGCTTCTACCCCCAAGCCATTAGACTGCTGAACAGCTTCTACCCCCAAGCCATCAGACTGCTGAACAGCTTCTACCCCCAAACCATCAGACTGCTGAACAGCTTCTACCCCCCCAAGCCATTAGACTGCTGAACAGCTTCTACCCCCAAGCCATTAGACTGCTGAACAGCTTCTATCCCCAAACCATTAGACTGCTGAACAGCTTCTACCCCCCCAAGCCATTAGACTGCTGAACAGCTTCTACCCCCAAGCCATCAGACTGCTGAACAGCTTCTACCCCCAAGCCATCAGACTGCTGAACAGCTTCTACCCCCAAGCCATCAGACTGCTGAACAGCTTCTACCCCCAAGCCATCAGACTGCTGTACAGCTTCTACCCCCAAGCCATTAGACTGCTGAACAGCTTCTACCCCCAAGCCATCAGACTGCTGAACAGCTTCTACCCCCAAGCCATCAGACTGCTGTACAGCTTCTACCCCCAAGCCATTAGACTGCTGTACAGCTTCTACCCCCAAGCCATTAGACTGCTGAACAGCTTCTACCCCCAAGCCATCAGACTGCTGTACAGCTTCTACCCCCAAGCCATTAGACTGCTGAACAGCTTCTACCCCCAAGCCATTAGACTGCTGAACAGCTTCTACCCCCAAGCCATTAGACTGCTGAACAGCTTCTACCCCCAAGCCATTAGACTGCTGTACAGCTTCTACCCCCAAGCCATTAGACTGCTGAACAGCTTCTACCCCCAAGCCATCAGACTGCTGTACAGCTTCTACCCCCAAGCCATCAGACTGCTGAACAGCTTCTACCCCCAAGCCATTAGACTGCTGAACAGCTTCTACCCCCAAGCCATCAGACTGCTGAACAGCTTCTACCCCCAAGCCATCAGACTGCTGAACAGCTTCTACCCCCAAGCCATCAGACTGCTGAACAGCTTCTACCCCCAAGCCATCAGACTGCTGAACAGCTTCTACCCCCAAACCATCAGACTGCTGAACAGCTTCTACCCCCAAGCCATCAGACTGCTGAACAGCTTCTACCCCCAAGCCATCAGACTGCTGAACAGCTTCTACCCCCAAGCCATTAGACTGCTGAACAGCTTCTACCCCCAAGCCATCAGACTACTGAACAGCTTCTACCCCCAAGCCATCAGACTGCTGAACAGCTTCTACCCCCAAGCCATCAGACTGCTGAACAGCTTCTACCCCCAAGCCATCAGACTGCTGAACAGCTTCTACCCCCAAGCCATCAGACTGCTGTACAGCTTCTACCCCCAAGCCATTAGACTGCTGTACAGCTTCTACCCCCAAGCCATTAGACTGCTGAACAGCTTCTACCCCCAAGCCATCAGACTGCTGTACAGCTTCTACCCCCAAGCCATTAGACTGCTGAACAGCTTCTACCCCCAAGCCATTAGACTGCTGAACAGCTTCTACCCCCAAGCCATTAGACTACTGTACAGCTTCTACCCCCAAGCCATTAGACTGCTGAACAGCTTCTACCCCCAAGCCATCAGACTGCTGTACAGCTTCTACCCCCAAGCCATTAGACTGCTGAACAGCTTCTACCCCCAAGCCATTAGACTGCTGAACAGCTTCTACCCCCAAGCCATTAGACTGCTGAACAGCTTCTACCCCCAAGCCATCAGACTGCTGAACAGCTTCTACCCCCAAGCCATTAGACTGCTGAACAGCTTCTACCCCCAAGCCATCAGACTGCTGAACAGCTTCTACCCCCAAGCCATCAGACTGCTGAACAGCTTCTACCCCCAAGCCATCAGACTGCTGAACAGCTTCTACCCCCAAGTCATCAGACTGCTGAACAGCTTCTACCCCCAAACCATCAGACTGCTGAACAGCTTCTACCCCCAAGCCATCAGACTGCTGAACAGCTTCTACCCCCAAGCCATCAGACTGCTGAACAGCTTCTACCCCCAAGCCATTAGACTGCTGAACAGCTTCTACCCCCAAGCCATCAGACTACTGAACAGCTTCTACCCCCAAGCCATTAGACTGCTGAACAGCTTCTACCCCCAAACCATTAGACTGCTGAACAGCTTCTACCCCCAAGCCATCAGACTGCTGAACAGCTTCTACCCCCAAACCATTAGACTGCTGAACAGCTTCTACCCCCAAGCCACCAGACTGCTGAACAGCTTCTACCCCCAAGCCATCAGACTGCTGAACAGCTTCTACCCCCAAGCCATCAGACTCCTGAACAGCTTCTACCCCCAAGCCACCAGACTGCTGAACAGCTTCTACCCCCAAGCCATCAGACTGCTGAACAGCTTCTACCCCCAAGCCATTAGACTGCTGAACAGCTTCTTCCCCCAAGCCATCAGACTGATGAACAGCTTCTACCCCCAAGCCATCAGACTGCTGAACAGCTTCTACCCCCAAGCCATTAGACTGCTGAACAGCTTCTACCCCCAAGCCATCAGACTGCTGAACAGCTTCTACCCCCAAGCCATTAGACTGCTGAACAGCTTCTACCCCCAAGCCATCAGACTGCTGAACAGCTTCTACCCCCAAACCATCAGACTGCTGAACACCTTCTACCCCCCCAAGCCATTAGACTGCTGAACAGCTTCTACCCCCAAGCCATTAGACTGCTGAACAGCTTCTACCCCCAAACCATTAGACTGCTGAACAGCTTCTACCCCCCCAAGCCATTAGACTGCTGAACAGCTTCTACCCCCAAGCCATCAGACTGCTGAACAGCTTCTACCCCCAAGCCATCAGACTGCTGAACAGCTTCTACCCCCAAGCCATTAGACTGCTGAACAGCTTCTACCCCCAAACCATCAGACTGCTGAACAGCTTCTACCCCCAAGCCATCAGACTACTGAACAGCTTCTACCCCCAAGCCATCAGACTGCTGAACAGCTTCTACCCCCAAGCCATCAGACTGCTGAACAGCTTCTACCCCCAAGCCATCAGACTGCTGAACAGCTTCTACCCCCAAGCCATCAGACTGCTGTACAGCTTCTACCCCCAAGCCATTAGACTGCTGTACAGCTTCTACCCCCAAGCCATTAGACTGCTGAACAGCTTCTACCCCCAAGCCATCAGACTGCTGTACAGCTTCTACCCCCAAGCCATTAGACTGCTGAACAGCTTCTACCCCCAAGCCATTAGACTGCTGAACAGCTTCTACCCCCAAGCCATTAGACTGCTGAACAGCTTCTACCCCCAAGCCATTAGACTGCTGTACAGCTTCTACCCCCAAGCCATTAGACTGCTGAACAGCTTCTACCCCCAAGCCATCAGACTGCTGTACAGCTTCTACCCCCAAGCCATTAGACTGCTGAACAGCTTCTACCCCCAAGCCATTAGACTGCTGAACAGCTTCTACCCCCAAGCCATTAGACTGCTGAACAGCTTCTACCCCCAAGCCATCAGACTGCTGAACAGCTTCTACCCCCAAGCCATTAGACTGCTGAACAGCTTCTACCCCCAAGCCATCAGACTGCTGAACAGCTTCTACCCCCAAGCCATCAGACTGCTGAACAGCTTCTACCCCCAAGCCATCAGACTGCTGAACAGCTTCTACCCCCAAGCCATCAGACTGCTGAACAGCTTCTACCCCCAAACCATCAGACTGCTGAACAGCTTCTACCCCCAAGCCATCAGACTGCTGAACAGCTTCTACCCCCAAGCCATCAGACTGCTGAACAGCTTCTACCCCCAAGCCATTAGACTGCTGAACAGCTTCTACCCCCAAGCCATCAGACTACTGAACAGCTTCTACCCCCAAGCCATCAGACTGCTGAACAGCTTCTACCCCCAAGCCATTAGACTGCTGAACAGCTTCTACCCCCAAACCATTAGACTGCTGAACAGCTTCTACCCCCAAGCCATCAGACTGCTGAACAGCTTCTACCCCCAAACCATTAGACTGCTGAACAGCTTCTACCCCCAAGCCACCAGACTGCTGAACAGCTTCTACCCCCAAGCCATCAGACTGCTGAACAGCTTCTACCCCCAAGCCATCAGACTCCTGAACAGCTTCTACCCCCAAGCCACCAGACTGCTGAACAGCTTCTACCCCCAAGCCATCAGACTGCTGAACAGCTTCTACCCCCAAGCCATTAGACTGCTGAACAGCTTCTACCCCCAAGCCATTAGACTGCTGAACAGCTTCTACCCCCAAGCCATTAGACTGCTGAACAGCTTCTACCCCCAAGCCATCAGACTGCTGAACAGCTTCTACCCCCAAGCCATTAGACTGCTGAACAGCTTCTACCCCCAAGCCATCAGACTGCTGAACAGCTTCTACCCCCAAGCCATCAGACTGCTGAACAGCTTCTACCCCCAAGCCATCAGACTGCTGAACAGCTTCTACCCCCAAGCCATCAGACTGCTGAACAGCTTCTACCCCCAAACCATCAGACTGCTGAACAGCTTCTACCCCCAAGCCATCAGACTGCTGAACAGCTTCTACCCCCAAGCCATCAGACTGCTGAACAGCTTCTACCCCCAAGCCATTAGACTGCTGAACAGCTTCTACCCCCAAGCCATCAGACTACTGAACAGCTTCTACCCCCAAGCCATCAGACTGCTGAACAGCTTCTACCCCCAAGCCATCAGACTGCTGAACAGCTTCTACCCCCAAGCCATCAGACTGCTGAACAGCTTCTACCCCCAAGCCATCAGACTGCTGTACAGCTTCTACCCCCAAGCCATTAGACTGCTGTACAGCTTCTACCCCCAAGCCATTAGACTGCTGAACAGCTTCTACCCCCAAGCCATCAGACTGCTGTACAGCTTCTACCCCCAAGCCATTAGACTGCTGAACAGCTTCTACCCCCAAGCCATTAGACTGCTGAACAGCTTCTACCCCCAAGCCATTAGACTGCTGTACAGCTTCTACCCCCAAGCCATTAGACTGCTGAACAGCTTCTACCCCCAAGCCATCAGACTGCTGTACAGCTTCTACCCCCAAGCCATTAGACTGCTGAACAGCTTCTACCCCCAAGCCATTAGACTGCTGAACAGCTTCTACCCCCAAGCCATTAGACTGCTGAACAGCTTCTACCCCCAAGCCATCAGACTGCTGAACAGCTTCTACCCCCAAGCCATTAGACTGCTGAACAGCTTCTACCCCCAAGCCATCAGACTGCTGAACAGCTTCTACCCCCAAGCCATCAGACTGCTGAACAGCTTCTACCCCCAAGCCATCAGACTGCTGAACAGCTTCTACCCCCAAGTCATCAGACTGCTGAACAGCTTCTACCCCCAAACCATCAGACTGCTGAACAGCTTCTACCCCCAAGCCATCAGACTGCTGAACAGCTTCTACCCCCAAGCCATCAGACTGCTGAACAGCTTCTACCCCCAAGCCATTAGACTGCTGAACAGCTTCTACCCCCAAGCCATCAGACTACTGAACAGCTTCTACCCCCAAGCCATTAGACTGCTGAACAGCTTCTACCCCCAAACCATTAGACTGCTGAACAGCTTCTACCCCCAAGCCATCAGACTGCTGAACAGCTTCTACCCCCAAACCATTAGACTGCTGAACAGCTTCTACCCCCAAGCCACCAGACTGCTGAACAGCTTCTACCCCCAAGCCATCAGACTGCTGAACAGCTTCTACCCCCAAGCCATCAGACTCCTGAACAGCTTCTACCCCCAAGCCACCAGACTGCTGAACAGCTTCTACCCCCAAGCCATCAGACTGCTGAACAGCTTCTACCCCCAAGCCATTAGACTGCTGAACAGCTTCTTCCCCCAAGCCATCAGACTGATGAACAGCTTCTACCCCCAAGCCATCAGACTGCTGAACAGCTTCTACCCCCAAGCCATTAGACTGCTGAACAGCTTCTACCCCCAAGCCATCAGACTGCTGAACAGCTTCTACCCCCAAGCCATTAGACTGCTGAACAGCTTCTACCCCCAAGCCATCAGACTGCTGAACAGCTTCTACCCCCAAACCATCAGACTGCTGAACACCTTCTACCCCCCCAAGCCATTAGACTGCTGAACAGCTTCTACCCCCAAGCCATTAGACTGCTGAACAGCTTCTACCCCCAAACCATTAGACTGCTGAACAGCTTCTACCCCCCCAAGCCATTAGACTGCTGAACAGCTTCTACCCCCAAGCCATCAGACTGCTGAACAGCTTCTACCCCCAAGCCATCAGACTGCTGAACAGCTTCTACCCCCAAGCCATTAGACTGCTGAACAGCTTCTACCCCCAAACCATCAGACTGCTGAACAGCTTCTACCCCCAAGCCATCAGACTACTGAACAGCTTCTACCCCCAAGCCATCAGACTGCTGAACAGCTTCTACCCCCAAGCCATCAGACTGCTGAACAGCTTCTACCCCCAAGCCATCAGACTGCTGTACAGCTTCTACCCCCAAGCCATTAGACTGCTGTACAGCTTCTACCCCCAAGCCATTAGACTGCTGAACAGCTTCTACCCCCAAGCCATCAGACTGCTGTACAGCTTCTACCCCCAAGCCATTAGACTGCTGAACAGCTTCTACCCCCAAGCCATTAGACTGCTGAACAGCTTCTACCCCCAAGCCATTAGACTGCTGAACAGCTTCTACCCCCAAGCCATTAGACTGCTGTACAGCTTCTACCCCCAAGCCATTAGACTGCTGAACAGCTTCTACCCCCAAGCCATCAGACTGCTGTACAGCTTCTACCCCCAAGCCATTAGACTGCTGAACAGCTTCTACCCCCAAGCCATTAGACTGCTGAACAGCTTCTACCCCCAAGCCATTAGACTGCTGAACAGCTTCTACCCCCAAGCCATCAGACTGCTGAACAGCTTCTACCCCCAAGCCATTAGACTGCTGAACAGCTTCTACCCCCAAGCCATCAGACTGCTGAACAGCTTCTACCCCCAAGCCATCAGACTGCTGAACAGCTTCTACCCCCAAGCCATCAGACTGCTGAACAGCTTCTACCCCCAAGCCATCAGACTGCTGAACAGCTTCTACCCCCAAACCATCAGACTGCTGAACAGCTTCTACCCCCAAGCCATCAGACTGCTGAACAGCTTCTACCCCCAAGCCATCAGACTGCTGAACAGCTTCTACCCCCAAGCCATTAGACTGCTGAACAGCTTCTACCCCCAAGCCATCAGACTACTGAACAGCTTCTACCCCCAAGCCATCAGACTGCTGAACAGCTTCTACCCCCAAGCCATTAGACTGCTGAACAGCTTCTACCCCCAAACCATTAGACTGCTGAACAGCTTCTACCCCCAAGCCATCAGACTGCTGAACAGCTTCTACCCCCAAACCATTAGACTGCTGAACAGCTTCTACCCCCAAGCCACCAGACTGCTGAACAGCTTCTACCCCCAAGCCATCAGACTGCTGAACAGCTTCTACCCCCAAGCCATCAGACTCCTGAACAGCTTCTACCCCCAAGCCACCAGACTGCTGAACAGCTTCTACCCCCAGGCCATCAGACTGCTGAACAGCTTCTACCCCCAAGCCATTAGACTGCTGAACAGCTTCTTCCCCCAAGCCATCAGACTGATGAACAGCTTCTACCCCCAAGCCATCAGACTGCTGAACAGCTTCTACCCCCAAGCCATTAGACTGCTGAACAGCTTCTACCCCCAAGCCATCAGACTGCTGAACAGCTTCTACCCCCAAACCATCAGACTGCTGAACACCTTCTACCCCCCCAAGCCATTAGACTGCTGAACAGCTTCTACCCCCAAGCCATTAGACTGCTAAACAGCTTCTACCCCCAAACCATTAGACTGCTGAACAGCTTCTACCCCCCCAAGCCATTAGACTGCTGAACAGCTTCTACCCCCAAGCCATCAGACTGCTGAACAGCTTCTACCCCCAAGCCATCAGACTGCTGAACAGCTTCTACCCCCAAGCAATTAGACTGCTGAACAGCTTCTACCCCCAAACCATCAGACTGCTGAACAGCTTCTACCCCCAAGCCATCAGACTGCTGAACAGCTTCTACCCCCAAGCCATCAGACTGCTGAACAGCTTCTACCCCCAAACCATCAGACTGCTGAACAGCTTCTACCCCCAAACCATTAGACTGCTGAACAGCTTCTACCCCCAAACCATTAGACTGATGAACAGCTTCTACCCCCAAGCCATCAGACTGCTGAACAGCTTCTACCCCCAAGCCATCAGACTGCTGAACAGCTTCTACCCCCAAGCCATCAGACTGCTGAACAGCTTCTACCCCCAAACCATCAGACTGCTGAACAGCTTCTACCCCCAAACCATTAGACTGCTGAACAGCTTCTACCCCCAAACCATTAGACTGATGAACAGCTTCTACCCCCAAGCCATCAGACTGCTGAACAGCTTCTACCCCCAAGCCATCAGACTGCTGAACAGCTTCTACCCCCAAGCCATCAGACTGCTGAACAGCTTCTACCCCCAAGCCATCAGACTGCTGAACAGCTTCTACCCCCAAGCCATCAGACTGCTGAACAGCTTCTACCCCCAAACCATCAGACTGCTGAACAGCTTCTACCCCCAAGCCATCAGACTGCTGAACAGCTTCTACCCCCAAGCCATCAGACTGCTGAACAGCTTCTACCCCCAAGCCATTAGACTGCTGAACAGCTTCTACCCCCAAGCCATCAGACTACTGAACAGCTTCTACCCCCAAGCCATCAGACTGCTGAACAGCTTCTACCCCCAAGCCATTAGACTGCTGAACAGCTTCTACCCCCAAACCATTAGACTGCTGAACAGCTTCTACCCCCAAGCCATCAGACTGCTGAACAGCTTCTACCCCCAAACCATTAGACTGCTGAACAGCTTCTACCCCCAAGCCACCAGACTGCTGAACAGCTTCTACCCCCAAGCCATCAGACTGCTGAACAGCTTCTACCCCCAAGCCATCAGACTCCTGAACAGCTTCTACCCCCAAGCCACCAGACTGCTGAACAGCTTCTACCCCCAAGCCATCAGACTGCTGAACAGCTTCTACCCCCAAGCCATTAGACTGCTGAACAGCTTCTTCCCCCAAGCCATCAGACTGATGAACAGCTTCTACCCCCAAGCCATCAGACTGCTGAACAGCTTCTACCCCCAAGCCATTAGACTGCTGAACAGCTTCTACCCCCAAGCCATCAGACTGCTGAACAGCTTCTACCCCCAAACCATCAGACTGCTGAACACCTTCTACCCCCCCAAGCCATTAGACTGCTGAACAGCTTCTACCCCCAAGCCATTAGACTGCTGAACAGCTTCTACCCCCAAACCATTAGACTGCTGAACAGCTTCTACCCCCCCAAGCCATTAGACTGCTGAACAGCTTCTACCCCCCAGCCATCAGACTGCTGAACAGCTTCTACCCCCAAGCCATCAGACTGTTGAACAGCTTCTACCCCCAAGCCATTAGACTGCTGAACAGCTTCTACCCCCAAACCATCAGACTGCTGAACAGCTTCTACCCCCAAGCCATCAGACTGCTGAACAGCTTCTACCCCCAAGCCATTAGACTGCTGAACAGCTTCTACCCCCAAACCATCAGACTGCTGAACAGCTTCTACCCCCAAGCCATCAGACTGCTGAACAGCTTCTACCCCCAAACCATCAGACTGCTGAACAGCTTCTACCCCCAAACCATTAGACTGCTGAACAGCTTCTACCCCCAAACCATTAGACTGATGAACAGCTTCTACCCCCAAGCCATTAGACTGCTGAACAGCTTCTACCCCCAAACCATCAGACTGCTGAACAGCTTCTACCCCCAAACCATTAGACTGCTGAACAGCTTCTACCCCCAAGCCATTAGACTGCTGAACAGCTTCTACCCCCAAGCCATCAGACTGCTGAACAGCTTCTACCCCCAAGCCATTAGACTGCTGAACAGCTTCTACCCCCAAGCCACCAGACTGCTGAACAGCTTCTACCCCCAAGCCATCAGACTGCTGAACAGCTTCTACCCCCAAGCCATTAGACAGCTGAACAGCTTCTACCCCCAAGCCATCAGACTGCTGAACAGCTTCTACCCCCAAGCCATTAGACTGCTGAACAGCTTCTACCCCCAAGCCACCAGACTGCAGAACAGCTTCTACCCCCAAGCCACCAGACTGCTGAACAGCTTCTACCCCCAAGCCATCAGACTGCTGTACAGCTTCTACCCCCAAGCCATCAGACTGCTGAACAGCTTCTACCCCCAAGCCACCAGACTGCAGAACAGCTTCTACCCCCAAGCCACCAGACTGCTGAACAGCTTCTACCCCCAAGCCATCAGACTGCTGAACAGCTTCTACCCCCAAGCCATCAGACTGCTGAACAGCTTCTACCCCCAAGCCATTAGACTGCTGTACAGCTTCTACCCCCAAGCCATTAGACTGCTGAACAGCTTCTACCCCCAAGCCATCAGACTGCTGTACAGCTTCTACCCCCAAGCCATTAGACTGCTGAACAGCTTCTACCCCCAAGCCATTAGACTGCTGAACAGCTTCTACCCCCAAGCCATTAGACTGCTGAACAGCTTCTACCCCCAAGCCATTAGACTGCTGTACAGCTTCTACCCCCAAGCCATTAGACTGCTGAACAGCTTCTACCCCCAAGCCATCAGACTGCTGTACAGCTTCTACCCCCAAGCCATTAGACTGCTGAACAGCTTCTACCCCCAAGCCATTAGACTGCTGAACAGCTTCTACCCCCAAGCCATTAGACTGCTGAACAGCTTCTACCCCCAAGCCATCAGACTGCTGAACAGCTTCTACCCCCAAGCCATTAGACTGCTGAACAGCTTCTACCCCCAAGCCATCAGACTGCTGAACAGCTTCTACCCCCAAGCCATCAGACTGCTGAACAGCTTCTACCCCCAAGCCATCAGACTGCTGAACAGCTTCTACCCCCAAGCCATCAGACTGCTGAACAGCTTCTACCCCCAAACCATCAGACTGCTGAACAGCTTCTACCCCCAAGCCATCAGACTGCTGAACAGCTTCTACCCCCAAGCCATCAGACTGCTGAACAGCTTCTACCCCCAAGCCATTAGACTGCTGAACAGCTTCTACCCCCAAGCCATCAGACTACTGAACAGCTTCTACCCCCAAGCCATCAGACTGCTGAACAGCTTCTACCCCCAAGCCATTAGACTGCTGAACAGCTTCTACCCCCAAACCATTAGACTGCTGAACAGCTTCTACCCCCAAGCCATCAGACTGCTGAACAGCTTCTACCCCCAAACCATTAGACTGCTGAACAGCTTCTACCCCCAAGCCACCAGACTGCTGAACAGCTTCTACCCCCAAGCCATCAGACTGCTGAACAGCTTCTACCCCCAAGCCATCAGACTCCTGAACAGCTTCTACCCCCAAGCCACCAGACTGCTGAACAGCTTCTACCCCCAAGCCATCAGACTGCTGAACAGCTTCTACCCCCAAGCCATTAGACTGCTGAACAGCTTCTTCCCCCAAGCCATCAGACTGATGAACAGCTTCTACCCCCAAGCCATCAGACTGCTGAACAGCTTCTACCCCCAAGCCATTAGACTGCTGAACAGCTTCTACCCCCAAGCCATCAGACTGCTGAACAGCTTCTACCCCCAAACCATCAGACTGCTGAACACCTTCTACCCCCCCAAGCCATTAGACTGCTGAACAGCTTCTACCCCCAAGCCATTAGACTGCTAAACAGCTTCTACCCCCAAACCATTAGACTGCTGAACAGCTTCTACCCCCCCAAGCCATTAGACTGCTGAACAGCTTCTACCCCCAAGCCATCAGACTGCTGAACAGCTTCTACCCCCAAGCCATCAGACTGCTGAACAGCTTCTACCCCCAAGCAATTAGACTGCTGAACAGCTTCTACCCCCAAACCATCAGACTGCTGAACAGCTTCTACCCCCAAGCCATCAGACTGCTGAACAGCTTCTACCCCCAAGCCATCAGACTGCTGAACAGCTTCTACCCCCAAACCATCAGACTGCTGAACAGCTTCTACCCCCAAACCATTAGACTGCTGAACAGCTTCTACCCCCAAACCATTAGACTGATGAACAGCTTCTACCCCCAAGCCATCAGACTGCTGAACAGCTTCTACCCCCAAGCCATCAGACTGCTGAACAGCTTCTACCCCCAAGCCATCAGACTGCTGAACAGCTTCTACCCCCAAACCATCAGACTGCTGAACAGCTTCTACCCCCAAACCATTAGACTCCTGAACAGCTTCTACCCCCAAGCCATCAGACTGCTGAACAGCTTCTACCCCCAAGCCATTAGACTGCTGAACAGCTTCTACCCCCAAGCCATCAGACTGCTGAACAGCTTCTACCCCCAAGCCATCAGACTGCTGAACAGCTTCTACCCCCAAACCATTAGACTCCTGAACAGCTTCTACCCCCAAGCCACCAGACTGCTGAACAGCTTCTACCCCCAAGCCATCAGACTGCTGAACAGCTTCTACCCCCAAGCCATTAGACTGCTGAACAGCTTCTTCCCCCAAGCCATCAGACTGATGAACAGCTTCTACCCCCAAGCCATTAGACTGCTGAACAGCTTCTACCCCCAAGCCATTAGACTGCTGAACAGCTTCTACCCCCAAGCCATCAGACTGCTGAACAGCTTCTACCCCCAAGCCATTAGACTGCTGAACAGCTTCTACCCCCAAGCCATCAGACTGCTGAACAGCTTCTACCCCCAAGCCATCAGACTGATGAACAGCTTCTACCCCCAAGCCATCAGACTGCTGAACAGCTTCTACCCCCAAACCATTAGACTCCTGAACAGCTTCTACCCCCAAGCCATCAGACTGCTGAACAGCTTCTACCCCCAAGCCATTAGACTGCTGAACAGCTTCTACCCCCAAGCCATCAGACTGCTGAACAGCTTCTACCCCCAAGCCATCAGACTGCTGAACAGCTTCTACCCCCAAACCATTAGACTCCTGAACAGCTTCTACCCCCAAGCCATCAGACTGCTGAACAGTTCATCAAATGGCTGAGCAGACTATTTACATTAACCCCCTTTATTCTTTATTTATTTATCTTAATTGTTTTGCACTGGGCTCTATGTACTGGGCTCTATGTACACTCACTGGACTCTACCCACACACTCACACATACTACACTGACACTCCAACACACACACACACTACATATAATGACACACATATGCATATTGACACCACACTCACACATAGACACACTTTCACGCTCTTCACATACGCTGCCTCTACTCTGTTAATTATACACTGAGTGTACAAAACATGAAAACTTGCTCTTTCCCTGACAGAGTGACCAGGTGAATCCAGGTGAATCCAGGTGAAAGCTATGATCCCTTATTGATGTCACTTCTTAAATGCACTTCAATCAGTGTAGATGAAGGGGGCGAGAGGTTTATTAAAGAAGGATTGCCAGAAGCAGTGCTTTGTGTCAAGAACTGCAATGCTGCTGGGTTTTTCATGCTCAACAGGTTCCTGTGTGTATCAAGAAGGGTCCACCACCCAAAGGACATCAAGCCAAGGAGATCTGCTTTATCTCCTAACGTATTGCACACGTTGCTTTATCTCCCAACATATTGCACATGTTGCTTTATCTCCCAACGTATTGCACATGTTGCTTTATCTCCCAACGTATTGCACATGTTGCTTTATCTCCCAACGTATTGCACACGTTGCTTTATCTCCCAACGTATTGCACATGTTGCTTTATCTCCAAACGTATTGCACATGTTGCTTTATCTCCCAACGTATTGCACACGTTGCTTTATCTCCCAACGTATTGCACACGTTGCTTTATCTCCCAACGTATTGCACACGTTGCTTTATCTCCCAACGTATTGCACACGTTGCTTTATCTCCTAACGTATTGTACACGTTGCTTTATCTCCCAACGTATTGTACACGTTGCTTTATCTCCCAGCGTATTGCACACGTTGCTTTATCTCCCAATGTATTGCACACGTTGCTTTATCTCCCAACGTATTGCACACGTTGCTTTATCTCCTAAAGTATTGCACACGTTGCTTTATCTCTAATGTATTGCACACGTTGCTTTATCTCCTAACGTATTGCACACGTTGCTTTATCTCCTAACGTATTGTACACGTTGCTTTATCTCCTAACGTATTGCACACGTTGCTTTATCTCCCAACGTATTGCACACGTTGCTTTATCTCCCAACGTATTGCACACGTTGCTTTATCTCCTAACGTATTGCACACGTTGCTTTATCTCCTAACGTATTGCACACGTTGCTTTATCTCCTAACGTATTGCACACGTTGCTTTATCTCACAACGTATTGCACACGTTGCTTTATCTCTAACGTATTGCACACGTTGCTTTATCTCCTAATGTATTGCACACGTTGCTTTATCTCTAACGTATTGCACACGTTGCTTTATCTCCTAACGTATTGCACACGTTGCTTTATCTCCTAACGTATTGCACACGTTGCTTTATCTCCTAACGTATTGCACACGTTGCTTTATCTCCTAACGTATTGCACACGTTGCTTTATCTCCCAACGTATTGCACACGTTGCTTTATCTCCCAACGTATTGCACACGTTGCTTTATCTCTAACGTATTGCACATGTTGCTTTATCTCCCAACGTATTGCACACGTTGCTTTATCTCCCAACGTATTGCACACGTTGCTTTATCTCCCAACGTATTGTACACGTTGCTTTATCTCCCAACGTATTGCACACGTTGCTTTATCTCTAACGTATTGCACACGTTGCTTTATCTCTAACGTATTGCACACGTTGCTTTATCTCTAACGTATTGCACACGTTTTTTTATCTCTAACGTATTGCACACGTTGCTTTATCTCCCAACGTATTGCACACGTTGCTTTATCTCCCAACGTATTGCACACGTTGCTTTATCTCCCAACGTATTGCACACGTTGCTTTATCTCCCAACGTATTGCACACGTTGCTTTATCTCCCAACGTATTGCACACGTTGCTTTATCTCCTAACGTATTGTACACGTTGCTTTATCTCCCAACGTATTGCACACGTTGCTTTATCTCTAACGTATTGCACACGTTGCTTTATCTCCCAACGTATTGCACACGTTGATTTATCTCCTAACGTATTGCACACGTTGCTTTATCTCCTAACGTATTGCACACGTTGCTTTATCTCCCAACGTATTGCACACGTTGCTTTATCTCCTAACGTATTGTACACGTTGCTTTATCTCCCAACGTATTGTACACGTTGCTTTATCTCCCAGCGTATTGCACACGTTGCTTTATCTCCCAATGTATTGCACACGTTGCTTTATCTCCCAACGTATTGTACACGTTGCTTTATCTCCTAACGTATTGCACACGTTGCTTTATCTCCTAACGTATTGCACAGGTTGCTTTATCTCCTAAGGTATTGCACATGTTGCTTTATCTCCTAACGTATTGCACACGTTGCTTTATCTCCTAACGTATTGCACACGTTGACTGCAGATATTCACTTAAAAAGTAACTACAAATATTCAAATGTATTGAAAAACTTCAAAGAAATTGTTTCAAAGGAATTTATAATTTTGAAAAACCATCCCGTGGTTATTTCCAGATACCCCTGGTATACGGTAGAGTATATACGGTATACCGCCCAAGCCATTCAGCCTGGAACTTAAGCACTTGGTCTAGACTAGAGATATTGGATAAACCCTGTTATTATGGCCTAGGACAACACAATGGAAATGGACTATAGGAACTCTGGAACCAACAAGCACCAGGTTTAGCCCACAGTGGAAAGGGGGCTAGTGATTGTTTGCTCCTACAGATGCTGTATCTTAATTTGATCATCCTGTTTTTGCAGGAATTTTACAGCACAGCAGAAAATGCAAATGTATAGTGTATTTAAGGTTTAAAAAGGATTCTAAAGTTGTTTAACGAAAAATGTATCAACACTTACAAATAAAAATGTATATTAGTTATAATCCACATAACAACGCACATTTCCTCTTGCTGTAGGATTATTTACTGCTGTGTGAAACTGTATCAAATTAAGATACGGCATCTGTATGTTAGTATCTGGTTTAACTCTCTGGGATAAAGGATTGAATGAGTTCCAATGAGGACAGTATGTCCCTTGTGTTCCAGATGAGGTGATGTCTGTAGACCAGAGCCTGTCACCGTGTGTGTGTGTGTGTGTGTGTGTGTGTGTGTGTGTGTGTGTGTGTGTGTGTGTGTGTGTGTGTGTGTGTGTGTGTGTGTGTGCGCGTGGTAGGTATACTCAGTGTATAGGCAGTATATTTAAATAATTTATTGATTTAATTAAAAATCAATGTTCTCCAAATCAAGGCTTCACATTTAATGACACCTTTACAGGTTATTGTAAATAACATCTTCCAAAATTAAACCAGGAATTAAATTCCACTTATTTAAGTGTATCTAAGTCTTAAGGAACTATATTGAGCCATTACATCACTTCCTGTTTCACTAGGGTATAAAAATGAGGTAACACGAATGCAATATCCCGCTGTCATCCAACACTATGAAGAAAACAAAAGACCTGTCAGTTCAAAAAGAGACAGATGGCCGTAGACCTTCATAAATCTGGTCATGGCTACAAGAAGATCCACAAACGATTGACTATACCACTGAGCAATGTCAGGGCAAGTATTAAAAAAATAAAACGCTATGGAACAGTTGAAAACCTCACGGGTAGAGGACGCAAATGCATTTTGCTCCCCAGGATAGGGAGAAGGATGGTGAGAGAAGCAACAAAATCCCCCCCAAAAGCACCATCAGACGCCACCTCCACATCCACAGGCTCTTTGGAAGGGTTGCCAGAAGAAAGCCCATTCTGACCCCAAGACACGGACGCAAGCGCTTGGAGTTTGCCAAACGTCATTTAAATTATGACTGGAAGAAGGTGCTCTGGTCAGATGAGACCAAAATTGAGCGTTTTGGTCAGATACATCATCGGCATGTCTGGCGTCGAAACAGAGATGCATACAAGGAGAGGCACCTCATACCCACGGTGAAATATGGTGGTGGGTCAGTGATTGTTTTTCCTAACCACCGTGCTTCTACACCTGCATTGCTTGCTGTTTGGGGTTTTAGGCTGGGTTTCTGTACAGCACTTTGTGACATCAGCTGATGTAAGAAGGGCTACATAAATACATTTGATTTGATTTGATTGTTTTTGGGGCTGTTTTAATTCCAGAGGTCCAGAGGCACTGGTTAAGATTGATGGCATAATGAATTCCAACAAGTATCAGGCAATTTTGCCTGACAATCTGGTTGCCTCTGCCAGAAGGCTGGGACTTGGCCGTATGTGGACTTTCCAACAAGACAATGACCTAAAACATACCTCAAGATCCACACAGAAATGGTTCTGTGACCACAAAATCTATGTTCTGCCATGGCCATCTCAGTCGCCGGACCTCCATCCAATTGAAAACCTGTGGTCTGAGTGGAAGAGGACAGTTGATAAGCGCAAACCCAAGAATGTGAAGGATCTTGAAAGGATCTGCATAGAGGAATGGTCCAAAATCCCTCCAAATGTGTTCCTTAACCTTGTCAAACATTACAGGAAAAGACTCCATGCTGTTATCCTTGCCAGAGGTGGTTGCACTATGTACTAAATGAGGAGTGCCAATAATTATGAAACCTTGATTTTGGTGAAATGTATTTTGTATTAAATTGTTTTTTTGGTTGGGGGCAGTAGTTACAAAAGGTACTTTAATTTCTCCATATAAGTTGAACCGTTTAGAAATTAGAGCACTTTTTGTACATACTGCCCCCATAAAGTACATGGTAGAGTCCCAGGTAAATACTGCCCCCCTTAAGTACATGGTAGAGTACCAGGTAAACACAGCCCCCATAAGGTACATGGTAGAGTCCCAGGTAAATACTGCCCTCATAAGGTACATGGTAGAGTCCCAGATAAATACTGCCCCCATAAAGTACATGGTAGAGTCCCAGGTAAACACAGCCCCCATAAGGTTCATGGTAGAGTCCCAGGTAAATACTGCCCCCATAAGGTACATGGTAGAGTCCCAGGTAAATACTGCCCCCATAAGGTACATGGTAGAGTCCCAGATAAATACTGCCCCCCTAAGGTACATGGTAGAGTCCCAGGTAAATACTGCCCCCATAAAGTACATGGTCGAGTCCCAGGTAAATACTGCCCCCATAAGGTACATGGTAGAGTCCCAGGTAAATACTGCCCCCCTAAAGTACATGGTAGAGTCCCAGGTAAATACTGCCCCCATAAGGTACATGGTAGAGTCCCAGGTAATACTGCCCCCATAAAGTACATGGTAGAGTCCCAGGTAAATACTGCCCCCATAAGGTACATGGTAGAGTCCCAGGTAAATACTGCCCCCCTAAAGTACATGGTAGAGTCCCAGGTAAATACTGCCCCCATAAGGTACATGGTAGAGTCCCAGGTAAATACAGCCCCCATAAGGTACATGGTAGAGTCCCAGGTAAATACTGCCCCCATAAGGTACAAGGTAGAGTCCCAGGTAAATACTGCCCCCATAAGGTACATGGTAGAGTCCCAGGTAAATACTGCCCCCTAAAGTACATGGTAGAGTCCCAGGTAAATACTGCCCCCATAAGGTACATGGTAGAGTCCCAGGTAAATACAGCCCCCATAAGGTACATGGTAGAGTCCCAGGTAAATACTGCCCCCATAAGGTACATGGTAGAGTCCCAGGTAAATACTGCCCCCATAAGGTACATGGTAGAGTCCCAGGTAAATACTGCCCCCATAAGGTACATGGTAGAGTCCCAGGTAAATACTGCCGCCATAAGGTACATGGTAGAGTCCCAGGTAAATACAGCCCCCATAAGGTACATGGTAGAGTCCCAGGTAAATACTGCCCCCATAAGGTACATGGATCTGTTGGGGCGGTATGCAAATTGTAGTGGGTCTAGGGAGTCCGATAAGGTGGAGTTGATATGGTCCTTGACCAGTCTATCAAAGCTCTTCATGAGTCATTTAGTTCAGTTACCTTCACTTTCTTGCGTACAGGA